>NW_020837947.1:36633254-36780273 GCF_003676395.1 Aethalodelphis obliquidens
ATAAGGGTAGTATTTTTTTCAATTTGTATACATAGGAAAGAAAAAGACTTGGTATTTGTTTCTCTCTTTTTTTTTTTTTGTCCAGAGATTCTACTTTCAAATGGTAGAGATAAAAATTGCACTTATGGGCTCCAAAGTCTTTTTCTTTCCTATATGACACTGAATTTACTAAACATATATCCAGATCTGTTTTGGCATACTCCAGACTTACCCACAAACTATCAGAAGTAAATGTTTGTTAGTAAATTTTATACTTCTTGGCAGGTTCTCAATTATGTCTCACATTTGTATTCTGGCAAGATAGCTTATCTCCTAACAGACATGTCAGAGCTAGTATAGGGTTTTAGAAATGTATAATCTTCTAGTGTTTTTTATTTTTCTCTTGCTTATAGCACCACAGGTTAAGGTACAGTCAAATGCATGAATTAATGTAGTTATTGAAACACCACATGAAAATCAAAGAAATGTGTGGGTTAAATAACTTAACAAAATAGAATTTTCTGCTATCCAGAGCCATAATAGGCAAACAACTTCCAAAGTTGCCCAAGAAAGGAAAGGAGGATAAGGAGTAATCAGTGCTCATGGTTCAAAAATTATGCTGATTCTTTGAAGTCTGGAAGAAATTTTCCCATACAGAAATTTTCCTTTCTTTTTCCTTTTTTCAGTTGTTCACTTTGGAGAGTTATACCTACCTTTGAAGGTTCCCACAGTCTTGAAGGATCATTGGTTTGTTCCAGAAAGCAGTTTTTGTCTTTTCATGACAATACATTTGTGAAAGGCTTATGACTTTCCTGACAGACATAGCACTGGCTGAATCTGAATTTAAGTACACCCAGTAGAATGATGGAAACAAGGAGTAATGCTCTTTTCTTGCATGCAATGTTTACCCTATTCAGCACATGAGCTCAAGATAACTTCTAACCCACAGAGCTTATTTTTAATTCATTTTTAAATAAAAATGTTATCATGTGAGTAAACCAATATGCCAAATTTAACTTTATGAAACCGTACATTTAAGGAATATATTCGATTTGGAAAATTACCCACATGGCATTGAAATAATCTCACTATATTTTCAATGCCGTGTTTGCATTTTTAATGACTAAAGAGATTCTGATTGTCTTTGGGGTACAGAGATATGTTGACCAATGTCAGAGCATTTGTGTGTCAGTTTAGCTGTTGAAATTTTACATTTTGCTGCTCCCAGAAAGCTAATAAGCATTGCTGATTTAACAGGAAAAGGACAGTACTAGCATCAAGGCAGGTGAACTGGGAGTTTGATGAATATGGAAGTCAGAAAGGATCATGAGTCTATTTCTTACTCCTTCTACTCCTTCTATTTCTTACTCCTTCTATACTCCTTGTAGCCATTTTCTTGGCTACAAACTGCCTTTTTCTGACACTTAAATTCTGTAATGTGTCTAAAGAAGTCCCACTGTGAAAGAAAATGAAAACAATGTTGGCAGGAATTTGCTGGCTCTTCATGTTAGCCACATATGAGATTCATGAAGACAATTCACAATGCTTACTAATCATTCAAGTCAACAGAAATGGTCCTTTTGTTGTTCATCCTTATATATTTAAGTGCAAATATGTCACACTCCAAAAATTTGAACTTTCATATCTATGATTTACAAGGTGAATATTTTCATAAAATTCAAAATATATTTTTTGTTTATCCATACAGAAAATAAATATTAAATATTCAGAAAGGATTCTAAAGCAGTTCAGAATGCTTTGTGTGTCTGAATTTGATATTTCATGGCATTTTCATCACGTATATTTGGTATATAGGTATATATACCTATATATATAGCAGTACTTGCATGTATTTGTATCTGTCAGTTAAATGTAACCCAATTTTAAACTATTCTCTGAGCTGGAATGTTTTAAACATACAAACAGATTGAACTGTGTAGCCATGTCCAAGGTCTTTGAATCTCCAGAGCTGTCCTGTGTGGGCTCACTTTAGCTCCAGAGGTCAGTATGAGTACAAATCCCTAGCCCAATTTGGGACGGAGGGACAGAGCTAATCTCATTCCCAAAGCATCCTAAAATGGTGTGACATCTTTATTTAGATATGTTTTATTAGGTAATGCAATAATCCTGATAAATATATAAAACTAAATGGTCCTCACGGCAGAACTGGTGATGGCCAAAAGCAATTCCAAAAGCTTCTAGATTCTTAATGTGAAAAATACAAAGATTCAAACTTTGGTAATGACACAAAGAAAATCACCATATGTAAATCTAGGTTAATATTGATTAGAAAAAGAAAATTTTGTTTACATTTATTGTCATGTTTCTTTT
This sequence comes from Aethalodelphis obliquidens, assembly GCF_003676395.1. Taxonomy (NCBI): domain Eukaryota; kingdom Metazoa; phylum Chordata; class Mammalia; order Artiodactyla; family Delphinidae; genus Aethalodelphis; species Aethalodelphis obliquidens. The sequence continues at coordinate 36,635,565 of NW_020837947.1, forward strand.
TCCCCTGAGAAATTATTATTAAATTAATGTTATAGGTAATAGATTCCAGTTAATAAATTACATCCACTTACTTCTCTGTTTCCTTTAATTAGTTGCTTTTCCATTTATTTTTTGATGGTATTATGTTGTGTTATTTGATTTTTATAAAGCTTTCTCAGATTTTTAGTAGACAGAGAACATATCATAGATAAATCCATACATAACTAACCTGAGTATTCTTCAACAATATCTATAAAACCCATATGGACAGATGTTTGCGGTTAAGCAGCTCAAACAAAGGAAGTCATAGTCAGTGAACTGTCCTTAAGAAAGAATTTATAAGATCACAAAATTTAATTTCCTTTCTTATAGTTGTAGTATCACAACAGAAATGAACAAAGAAAACAAAGATAAAACACTATAAAACAAATAAAATTCCAAACTTGTAGCCCAGATTTTTTTATAAGTATGTGGTCTAGTTTGTATATGTATATATCCTTAGTTTAATCAACCAGGGTTTTATTTTCTATGCTAAAAATTCTAAATTACAGTACTCTATGAATAAATAAAATAATTTACAATAAGCTTAGTTTAGAACGGTTTACAAGACTTGGTCTTCACAGTTTCAAAATTCTAAAACATTATTAAAAGAGCATTCTAATTTCAGTATTTATTGATACATATCAGAAAAGAGGTGATTTCTATAGGAAGAGCCTGATCTCGTATATTTCTTTTCCTTGGACTCCAAGGAAAGCACCCTAATATGTTGTCTGAGGTTGGGAAGTGAGCTTCTGTGTTAGGGCACCCAGATATTTTTAGGTACATTTTTTTTTCTCTTAGTTTAGTTTCTGTCACGTATCTAATGTTTCACTTACTCTAAATTCCTATAAGCCAGCTTCTAGGTAAATGTCACTGAGCTGACTTGTAATGGTTTTGGAGGGCACAGTTTCACATCTTTGGTCAGAGATGACGTCTGTCATTTACCTAAATTATTAGTTCCTCTTTGAAGAAGTCTGGTAAAAAAAAAAAAAGAATATCATGCTAACCATTTGCAAAATGAGGCCCTAGTCAGTTATCTGACATTTATAGGGGCTGAACTGTGTTTTGGACATAAAGTCCTCCACCTTGTGACTATAATTTAATTTCTCAGTTGTGATGAACCTCTTGCTTTTGGAAGAGAGTTACTGATGTAACTCAGAAACCTTGGGTTTTTATTAATGAGATTCTGAGTGAACAAAAGTAATACTAATCAATTCAGAGGGCAGGATATTTTTAAATGTTCTTTCCCACATATTGGTGAGATCCTATTAAAATACTTAATGCATGGGTTATTTTCCCTTGTGACTTCCATGAGTTTGCCTGATTTTTCATCTAATTCCCATAATGTTCGTCTGTAGAACAATGATTATAGAGTCACTCACTTAAAGGGTGAAAATAGCTTATTCTGAATATTAGTAATGAGGTGTGTAGGAAGTCATCAAAATGTGAAATTGAAAATATATCAATGAGTCATCTTTATAAACACATAGTCCTTTTAGTATTTGCTATGAGCAAAGAATTCTGCTAGATTCTAAACCTTACTTAATTAGCATGGTGCAAGAAAAAGAAGTGAAAACTTAATTTTCCCTCTATTTGTTTTTAGATCTAATACCAATAAAGCTGTACTTTATCGACATTGTTTATATTTTTTACTGTATTTTTGACTATAAGACTAAGATTTTGCATATTAAATTGAGTTCTTATAATAGCAATATGAAGTTCAAGATAAAAATACTATGCTTTGTCCTGAGAGCTGTTTTAATTTTTAAAAATATAATCATCTTTTCATCACTGTGTGAGACTTTATACACCACTGGAATTGATCCATTACAGAACAGAGATTCCACATGCCGTGAGCAGTCCTCACAGCTAGAGGCAACGGAGTATGGGCAAAAGGGCACAGAAGACATGTATTGACTCATGACTCATGTCATGTATCAGTATAGAAAGCTGCTCCTTAGGAGGAAATATTCCACAACCCATAAACTATGAAGAATTCAGAGTGAATAATTACATATTCACCCAGGCCTGAAACATCAGTAAATGTTTCTTTTCTTCTGTCTGCAAGAGTAGGTACAGGTTGAAAATGTTAATTTTGAAATATTGAATAAAAAAAGATCATAGTTACAAATAGCAGGGAAGATACAGAGATCAGGACACAATGCCAAACATTCCAGGTTCTGGAGGATAATATTAATATACAACATTTATTGAGGGCTCAAGATATGGCAGGCACTGTTCTAAATATTTGCCTAGTTTTGTTAACTCATAATCCTCCCTCAAACCTTATGAGGTAGATACTATAATTGTTAGGCTGTGGCAGATCTTATTGTCCAAATATGATTACAGTGACCTCTCTCAGGCCACATGCTCTTCTACAAGGTAATTTGCCACTCCCTCCATCAGGATGGGGAGTCTAATTCTTCACCTCATGAATCTGGGACTTCCAAGCCTAGGTCATAAAAGCCTTGCAGCTTCCTCTTGGGTCTCTGAGAAGGGACCCTCCTGGAATACTCTTGCCCTCCAAGGTAAGCTTCCATGCTAGAAGAAGTCCAAGGTACGTGGAGAGGTCACGAGTAGGTGCGTAGGCACTCTGACTCACCCCAGGCTGAGCCCCCAGTGGTAGCTGCCACCCATGTGAATGAGCCATCTTGGATGCCCAGTTCAAATGACTCCAGCTGCAGCTCCAGCCATCATCTGACGGAGCTCCTAAAGCCAGAACCACATGGCTGAGGCTCGAGCAACACACAGAACCCTGAGAGATAGTAAATTGTTGCTTGAAACCAGTAACCTTAGGGGTCCATATATTAAAACAACCAACTAGATCGCACTCCCATTTTACAGACAGGGAAGCTGAAGCTGAAGCTGAAGGTTAAAAGATTTACCCAGGGCTTCCCTGGAGGCGCAGTGGTTGAGAGTCCGCCTGCCAATGCAGGGGACGCGGGTTCGTGCCCAGGTCCAGGAAGATCCCACATGCCGCGGAGCAGCTAGGCCTGTGAGCCATGGCCGCTGAGCCTGCGCGTCCGGAGCCTGTGCTCCGCAACGGGAGAGGCCACAACAGTGAGAGGCCCACGTACCGCAAAAAAAAAAAAAAAAAAAAAAAAGATTTACCCAATGTCCTACTAAAAAGTGGAGTTTCTAGGACTGGAACATAGGTAACAACTCTCAGCCTTTACCCTATACTCTCCCTACACCATTCTAGAAAATATTCCGTGTTGTTACCAGCAGTGACAGAGCTGTGAACTGCATGGATGACTCTGACAGCCTTCTGTGGCAATTCTTCTGCTCCTAAATAACATCCCTTCCTTTTTTCTATTGACAATGACTTGATTTTTTTTTCTTTTCTGCTGAAACATTGGAGTTGGACAGGGAAATTAAAATGGCAAATCTGATACAGCTTTGAAAAATACAGTACATAAATTACTATCACATTAAGATGATTACAGCATAGAAATGGCAGTCAAAAGTAATGAGAAAAGACCTCTTTTCTAGAGAGTAAAGCAATTATCCTGCACGATTGCAAGTTGGCTGTAAATCTAAGATACACTGCCTGCCTGCTTCTTACACAGATCTGGTGTTTCTGTGTCATTGTTATGTTACTTAATGATACCAATTATTTAAAAAATTAAGCACAGGGTACTCATGACATGTTATTTATTATATCCAAGTGGAGACGATTTCTACTTTTCTTCAGGGTAGCACAGCCATTCACGACTCCTTCTCATGCCTTTCATATTTTCCCTGAAGCTGTACTTTTTTTATGCTAACACTTTTAGTGGAAATTTCTGACATAAAAAATTAAAAAGGTCAATTTTATGATGAAGCACAGTAGCTTAGGTATTCTAAATGGCACCCTAGACTAAAGAATCGAATTGCTTTTTCATAGCACAATTCTCTCAAGTGCCCACACTGCACACTGGCCTAGACAGAGACCAGGAAGCATCTCTCTTCTGTTTCAAGGTCCACTGGGACTTCCTGAGATGAGTGAAGCCATAAAAAAATAGAAATCACCTGGAGCCTGTGAAAATTATAATCGAGTAAAACTTACAGTTACGACAATCTTAATCCATCTGTCTCTGTGTATTCGCCTCATGTTTTGTCACCTGTTTGGTCACAGGTGTACTTTTAATCAAGTTAGAGATGGCACAACCCCACCAATCTAAGACTTCTGAGTGCAGGACACAGATGTCACTTCCGGCCCATGTAGATTGACCAGCTGCAGAGATGGGTTACAAGTCCATGTACTGCCAGGGTGTGAGATACAGGAATTTAAAGGGCAGGACAAACTGAGGGCCTGGGTTCTTCCCAGAGGAAGTATTTTCTGAAGTAATCTTGTTCTGATTTCTGTTAGTACACAATAGAAATAGTACTATCTGTATACTTTAGAGGAACAATAAAATTTAGCAATTTGGGGTAGAAATAATACAGATAAGAAAAGTTAGCTTAAGTGCTCTAAATAGCAAATGCCTGTTAACCTACATTTATTTTGTGGGCCTGAAATCCTGCATTAGTTTCTGCTGGAGTTCATAAAAGCGTTGTTTATGCAAGTAAGTATTAAAGTGTCATAATGTTTACCATTTAGGAGAGCTCTTGTGTAACAGAGACATGTAAGTGTACTTATAACTGCAATATAAAAAACAATAAGTATTTCATATGATGGAAAAATTATGAGCTAAGAACTCAGGATCTATGTTAGGTATTACATGGTTAATGAGCCATTAGATTAGAAATCTATTCAGTAACCAAGGAGTAAGCCAGAGACATTATCTAACTAATTTAATTATATTTATCAACACAGAACATTTTTTTCCTTATTTTTCTTCTGATTCCCACACATTCTGCCACTATTATATTTATTGCCTTTGAACAGTCACCTCTGAGTGCATTCTGAAATCTAGTTGATTGGCTTTGGTCAACATAAGGTCTAGGAATTCTGCCGAAGCTCAGGTTATGTGTTCTGACTATTAGACTTTTAGTGATTTTACTGCAGTTTAATTTTAAAAAGCTTTTCAAGACTTAAGAAAGCCCCGGGAGAAAACTGATTAATATTATGAGTTCTAGTTTATAATGGAGGTGACAGAGGTGATGTGAAAGTAACTCACTGAAGGTCATGCAATGAGTCAATAGAAAAGATTCCTTTTTTTTTTTTTTCTTTAAAGCCTTGTTTGCTTACTGAGACACTAAGTCCCAAGTGAGCCTGTTTGGAACGCACATTCATAAAAGTGACAAAGAAAGAACAATGGCCCAAATAAGTCCTGGTTCTGCCAGCTATTGAGCAAGTTACCTAAATTGTTTAATTTCAATCTTCTTGACCTATACACCTACTGCTAGTTTTTTTTCCCTGCACAAAATTCTACACCCCCTTTTACTTTTTTGTATATATGTACAGTCAAGCCCATGAGATAACATCAGTTTCTTTGGGTCTTAAGAACAGACCTAAAAGAGGTTGTAGTTTCAGCAATTTAACTTGTTGGGGTGACAGTTAAGTGTTTCTGTTGCAAGGGGTTTATTTTGTTTCCCATGATAATGGCCTAAGAAAGGCCTGATGTCAGGCAGGAGAGAGGAACCCCCATTATCTTTTCTGGAAGACAGTGAATCTGGGGGCACATTTTCAATCCCATAGGCCTCAGGACACTGGAGGTAGCCCATCTAGGACACAAGGTAGGGAGAAAACTCTGAAGAAAACCAGTTTGTCTTTGGCTTCCTTTCCTATATAAGCCTATGTGTTCTTTGAGTCCTCCTCCTTTAGCAAAATTTGCCCTCCATTTTCATCTTTTTAATGAGATTCTACAATGGGGTATTTTTTGTGCATCATAGTGTTCTGATAGTAAATTCTCTCTCAAGTCACAAGGCAGGTTGCCCAGAACCCTCCAGGACTTTTGGTTTAGGATGGACATGGTCTAGGATTTGGTTATTAAGATGGGAACACTGTACTTTGTAAACGCACAGAACAGTATTTAACCCTCCTGAAGCTCTCACGAATCAATAGGTGGGACTGCATTAAAAATATTTATAAGGGAGTAATGTAATGTTTATATTTTATCTGAGATTCATTCCATTGTGCAGGTAAGAGAAGACTTGCCCCCAAAAACTCCTCTGTGAGTTTAGGAAGCTGGGATTCTGGGCTGGTCCACCTCTCTGACATATGCATGTAACTCAATCTTCTGCAGAATAAATTATTTTGAGAAGCAGGAGTAGAGAGGGCAGTTTATTCATTCTTGACAGATCACAAGGTATTGTCCATATTGACAATCTTTTTTCTGGGCAGGCTGTAGTAGCGGTAAATCTTACTAACCTGCTCAAAGTCAAATGAAGACATTAAGAGAAACAGAGCACAGTCCTTCCATGCACCACTGAAAAAACACTGTCCAAAAAAGGGGGGTGGGGCAGAGATGTTCAAAGGCATATGTTGCGTATTACAAAGTTCTACTAGAGTAAAACAAAACAAACCCAACTCAAAAAAAAGATGAAACTTCTATTCACCTATTCATATATTTCAGGTAAAACAAAATTCAAATGTTTTTATTAAATCTACTGGCACTTTTAGCTGGCTCTGCAAATATAGTCTTTACTCCTGTCAATAAATATTCATGTTAATTTTCTGGGTAAAAAATCAATTTCATGCTAGCAGAATACTGTGGAATGCGGTTAGATTAAACTATGGCTCCCGGCTACACGTTTCCAGCACCAAAAATAACCATATGGTGTTGAATGTGTGCAGGTCACTCTGGAGATTTACTGTAATTATGTCATGATGTACTTATTGTTATGGATTCAGCAGCCTTTCTTGCCTCTTACCTGCTTTGTTCAAGAGCAGCTGCTGGCTTCAAGCTGTTGTCTGTTTCCAGCACAGAGGCTGAACGAAGAAATGCTTTCTAGGGAAGTCATGTTCCAAAGCAGGAACAGCAACAATAACGGGATTCAACGGGGGGACATAAAGTTCACTGGGCAAAAGTCTAGTAATCAGCCGGTGCTAATTTAATACTGCCAGTTCCAATCGGTAAATAACACTGCCTATGAAACTTATGCAGAGTTGAAAGGGATGGGGGATGTATTTAGTGGACAGAAGAATAGAATACTGCTTTGTGGAGTGCCTGATTGTGATGTTTTCATTAAATCGACTGCATGAGTGAGCTTCAACTACTATTTCTACTCACCGTGTGTGCCAGGACAGCAGAATCGTGGATGCCAGGGTGCAGAACATTTCATAATTTTTTGCTAGATAATCCTCAGTAAAGATATGTATATAATCACACACACACATACTTTAACTACGCATCATGCATTAAGTGTTCATATATGCAAGTAGAAGTGCTTTTAAGCAAATGCCTAAAACGCTTGATAGAATGGTATGTATGAGATGCAGATTTATGGTAATTATTTTGGATTACTGACTTTCTGGCAATAGTATCTGTTTCCCCCCTTTTGTTTCTTTAATGTGTTTTTAAATTGGTTTTAAAAATGTACCTTTATTCATACAGTTTACCAGGAAGTAGGTAGGACTGAAACAGATGCAACTCAGGGGACTTTATTTCTCCCACCAAGTCCCCCTGGATTCTTAGGGTTCTTGTCCACCGGCCCTTAGACAGGAAGTATACAAATAATGGGGGTCATAAGGAATGATGTGCCCATGTGTCCATGTCCAGTGTCTCTGGACCCCTCTGGCTCCTCCTGGCATGTCCCCCTCAGAGCACTTCCTATGCTCCAGTCACACAAACGCTGGCCTTTCTCCTTCCCCTTTACCTGCTGCTCCTGGGTAACTCTTCTCACCTTCAAGACTAAGTCAGGGGAACCTTCACCGCTGATTTCCTAATCTCAAGTGGGTTAACTGTTCCTTATCTGAGTTCCCCTATTTTCTGGGCTTTTTCTATACTACTACTTATCACATCACTTTGTAATATTTGCTTTCAACCTGGAATATACTCCTTAGGGCAGTATATTGTATATTTGTATACAAAATGATGCTTTTCTATGAATGTGACTTGAGAGAGATGTACAGTGTAAAGTACAGGCTAGATCGTGGATCGTGATTCCCTAACCACCTGCATTGTGACGTGGACCCCCTCATTGTAATGAGTTTAAATTACACTAATTGCTCCAATTAATAGGTTGGGTATTTAAACGATTATGGTTCCCATATCAAATGCATAGTTTATCTTGGGTTAACACTGGAGTCTGCTCCACATGAATGATTTTTTCATAGTAAGTGATTATAATATATAGGGTCCTCAAGGCCTTCATCATAATCATTAAAAATCTTAGTCTCTATGAGAAAAATAACCATCTTAAGTTTTTTTAATTACTTTATTTCATTCCCACTTGACTCACTTAATTTTATGTTTACTTTAGATTATGATATGAGGGAGGGTCAAATAGCACCTTTATGAGAATATGAATACTTTAACTCAATGACTATTATGTCATCTACAAATTTGAAGTCGTTTGCATAAAAATCTGAGAAGAATAGAAAAGCTATTTTTGCGTACTCCTTCCACCCTACTTTTACACCTTATAAAAATATTAAAAAGTAAAACTAGAATGGAATATTACTTTACTGATGTATTAGTAAATTATAATTTACTAGTTATACTAGGAGTTAAGCCAGTATTTCAAAGAAAGGCAAATGTATTAGTAAATGTAGTACATTTTATAATAGAGGTGGTTTTAGATCCCTTTAATAACAGATAGTTAAATACTCAGTTTTGTCCAAATAACACTTGACAGATTTTTATCCTGTACCTTTAAGTTCCAAAATATAACAAACTGCATTTTGATCATCTGATGACTCTAGGGCAATTGTAGTACACCAGACATAGGAAAGAGGTTAGAAAGCTGTGATCCAAGTCCTTTAAGATTTATATTCAAAAGAGAAACTATAAAGCACACTTGAATTTTTATCATGTGCTTTTTCCCACTGTGTGTTTCCTGACTGTGCTTCTTCTGTGTTACAAGAGGAGGTGAATATCTCGGAGCTGAAAAATCAAATAGGTCAAATTTTTCAATGGATAATGCTGGGTGTGTAATTTTTCCCCATCCTTCTGTGGCAGGGTGGACTTCCTGAAGGGGTAGACATGAAAAGGAAGCTTGCATAATGCAGAAGGAAAAAGAGAAACGTAAAGTTAGTGAATTGATGTAGGAACCAGAGCCTACACAGCCTGAAAATAAGGAACAAAGATGGAAACAACATAAGAGGCCATGGCCCTGAGTTTGTCTGAACTCCTAGGGGAGGCGCTAGTCTGAAAGGCAAAAAAAATGTGAAAAATTTAAATTTTATACAGGAGTGACAGGGAGCAAACACAAAATTTGGGGACTGGAAGGCAAGAAAGCTGGTTTTGGCAGCAGTATTTTGTGCTGATTGGAAAGGGGATAGATTGAGAGCAGCGAGGTTAAATAGAAATTAAGTTGAAGTAGTTCAGGAGTGCAGTGATGAGAGTGAAGATCGCCATCTGGTCAATGGGGATGGAGGGGCTCTTTCTACCTTTTGGTAGCAGTGATCCGGGATTTTTGGACAATCTGAATGAAGCATAAAAAATATGGAGGTAAAGACAAGCTTAATTCCATGCTTGGAATAAAAGTAATGTTTCCTACAGTGCAATTTGGAAAGGGGGGGGTGTTGAAAGGGAAATATAAAAAGTCACAAGTTTATCTGCAGCCATTTTTTTGCATCCTTTTCTTTTGCAAGAAGTTGGGAGAGTAGGATAAGGTAAATAGATGGGGGGTCTTAAATATTTGATTCTGAAATGACAGGCAAAAGGAAGTTATGTGACAATATGAATACAGTTCTTAGGAGGAAAAGTGCAACTACAATGTATAGAATAACAGAACAGAAGAGGAGGGAGTGGAGTCAGTATCTTTGAAAAGAAAGCAGTTAAAGCCACGCAGGTGAGACGGGAAGAGACAGCAAGGGTGGCAACAGGGAGGAAGGCTCAACCTGAGTTGCATCGTAGATGAAGAAGAGGTAGGAGGAGCCCAACTGGAGCAAAAAGGGACAGGGAAAAAAATTCTCTTAAGGTTGAAAGGGCCTGAGGAACAAAAACAAGTGTGGCTCCAAAAAGATACATTCAAACTCAAAAACAGAGTGAAAGGATATAAATGTAAAATCTGTTGAGGTAAAGCACTGAATGTGATAAAAGAATGACACTTGGCTATATTGTTATTTCTGTTAGCATTTGGAAAACAGCAGGAAAAAAATTAACAGAAAATCAGTGATATCATTAAATTGGGGACATTAGAAATGTTTTGTATCCAGAGGATACTCACACTCAGGGTAGAGGAAAATTAACCTGTGATGAAGAAAGTTAGTTATTAAATTGTCTTCCAAAAGAGTAATGGTCAGTTGACTGCTAGAAACAAGAAAAGAAGAAGAATTAATCAGTGATAAAGGGGCAGGATTTGAATAAAAGGAAGTTCTATAAGATACTGCAGACAGACTCCAGGAGGGTCCCCATGATTCTTCCCTCCTCACATTTATGGCTTTGCATAGCTTTTGAGTGTGGCCTCAACCTGCTTCTAGCCAGTAAAATACAGTGAAGGTGATGGGATGTATGTGATTACATATTCATGATTAGCTACATAAGATTGTAGGGCCTGTCTTGCAGGAGTCTCCCTCTTGCTTGCTGGCTTTAAGAAGCAAGCTGCCATGTTGTAGGCTGCCTATATAAGGCAGTGTCTTAATCAGTTCGGGCTTCTATAACAAAGTACTGGGAGGCTTATAACCAACATAAGTTTATTTCTCACAGTTCTGGAGGTTGGAAGTCCCAGATCAAGGTGCCAGCATGGTTGGGTTCTGGTGAGGGCCCTCTTCTGGGCTGCAGACAGCCAACTGCTTGTATCCTCACATGGTTGACAGCACAGAGAGCTAGATCAAGCCCTCATGTCTCTTCTTCTTTTTTTTTTTTTTTTTTTTTGCGGTACACAGGCCTCTCACTGCTGTGGCCTCTCCCGTTGTGGAGCACAGGCTCCAGACGCGCAGGCTCAGCGGCCATGGCTTACGGGCCCAGCCGCTCCGCGGCACGTGGGATCCTCCCGGACCGGGGCACGAATCCGTGTCCCCTGCATCGGCAGGCGGACTCTCAATCACTGCGCCACCAGGGAAGCCCTCCATATAGGAATTTTTAAAAATTGTGCGTTTGTATCTTTTTGCGAGGCACAATGATAACCACTTTCCATACGTTTTCACTTTGACTTCCCCAAATTCTTTTTTATTACCCCCATTCTAAAAGATGAGAATGCTAATGTTAGAGGATATTCATATTTACCAAGTACACAGAGCTATTGTGTGTCAGAGCTATGATTTGCATCCAGATCTGTCTGATTACAAAGTTCATGCTATTAACTGACAGCCTCTGTGGGAAGATGTAATGATTGGAGTATAGTTCAGGCTAGAAATAAACTTTGCCTTTATGGATTCCTGAGGAAGCCAGGGCCAAGTAAAGCTTGGAATAGGATCTATGAGTTTTACATATAATCAGTGTGAAATATTGAAATTCCTAGAGGACACTAAAATCATGTATGTCATATCTCTTATACCTGTTTCTAGTTTGTTAGGTCAAGGCTCTAGTACCTTTTTTTTTTTTTGGTCCACACCACACAGCTTGTAGGATCTCAGTTGCCCAACCAGGGATTGAACCCAGGCCCTTGACAGTGAGAGTGCAGAGCCCTCACCCCTGGACAGCCAGGGAACTCCCTCTAGTAACTCTTCATATCACCTCAGGTTAGGGTTTATTCTCCCTATTTTGGCTTTTTTTATGCAAAAGCATCTTTCTTGAAATCACTTCACTTCCACAGTGGGTTGATCAGAAAATTCTCTAAAATCTCTTTCAGTTTCTATGTCCTATGTTGTATGACTCAGTTGATTTGCTTTGCATAACTTCTTGCAAACAACTCCACATATAATATGGTTTACAAGTCTTTAGTGTTCAGTTTTGAACAATGACAAATTGATCATACTTTGAGAAATCACTGCATTAAACAATCACATTTCATATTTAATGTATCTTTTACTACTAATTATAATTATTCTTTGCCTTTTAGCTTAAAGTTGAATCCTTCACCTCTCCACAAGAACTGAAATAGGCAGAACCTTTATGTTGCTCAGCTCTCTGTAGCAGCCTTCCATATGTTTAGTTCAAGTCACTTGTGACATGAGAAATATTCCAAGTACTTAGTTATTTACTTAATTTGCCAGTCTCTCATCTTCAGAAGCCCCCAACCTAGTGGATTTTAAACCTCTAAACAGATGTCCAGACATATCAGGAACTAAGAAATATGGTTAAGTGACTGGCTGGCTAATGAAAAAGGCTGGAGACAGAGATGGGGAGCATGTTGTGAAAACCGCTGTGTGTCAGACTAAGGAACTTGTATTTTCACCCTCTTGGCTAGAAGCAACCCATTGCAAGGATTAAATTCATCAAACTTTCATTCTTGTTTCTCTTTGATGGGCTTTTTATATTTTTATGAAATTTCTGTCTATTCACTGCCCCCCGCCAAATGCTTCAAAATAATATACGATGGGAACTGTTTTTCAGCATTTTGCTTTTGCTAAGGCAGTGGTTGTCAAACTTTACTGTGCAGCAGAATCACCTAGAGGAGTTGTTAAAGAAGTCAGAAAGAGAGAGACAAATGCCATATGCTAACACATATATATGGAATTTAAGAAAAAAAAAATGTCATGAAGAACCTAGGGGTAAGACGGGAATGAAGACACAGACCTACTAGAGAATGGACTTGAGGATATGGGGAGGGGGAAGGGTAAGCTGTGACAAAGCGAGAGAGAGGCATGGACATATATACACTACCAAACGTAAGGTAGATAGCTAGTGGGAAGCAGCCACATAGCACAGGGAGATCAGCTCGGTGCTTTGTGACCGCCTGGAGGGGTGGGATAGCGAGGGTGGGAGGGAGATGCAAGAGGGAAGAGATATGGGAACATATGTATATGTATAACTGATTCACTTTGTTATAAAGCAGAAACTGACACACCATTGTAAAGCAATTATACTCCAATAAAGATGTTAAAAAAAAAAAAAAGAAGAAGATTGCTGGGCCCTGTCACACCGTTTCTGATTTAGTGGTCTGGGGAGAGGGTCTGAGAAACTGCATTTTTAACAAGTTTCCACGTGCTGCTGATGTTCCTGGTCGAAAGACCACATTTTGAGAAACCAGTGCTCAGGAATATCCACTGCAAGTCATTAGGCTGTTAACTGCAGTTCTATATTTTTTTAAATGTAAAATATTTTCAGTAGCTTCATGCAAATATAAAATTTCAAGCAGACATATAGTTATTATCTTATTGCCTTTGAAGATATCAGATTGCAAGTGTAACCAGTCTTACGGAATTGGTACATTTCTGAAACTATTCATATGTTGAATTCCATTTTACATCACTAAGGAAACAAACTTTTGGTTGAATTCTCAAGAGAGAAAAAAATATTTTATGGTATAAATGCTCACCCCTAATTTGCTTGTTTGAATGCTTTTATCGTTTTGAAACTTAATGGCTTCTTACTGTGGGGATTCACTTATAAAGAGCCCATTCTTCTTTAGAAATGAAGTGATTTTTACCGGATCACAGGGAGCCCCAACTTTCTACAAAACTCTCAGAGGGAGCCAGAACCTTGTGGGCTTTGTCATTACTGCCAAGTCCCAGATCTCTCTGCATAGAGACTGTTTTTCGCAACTTGCTGTGAATAAGAACAGCTGTCCCTTTTGTCTTTGCTTTTGAAGGCAGTACATATGCTTGAGTGATTGAACAGAGGCTGGTGTTGGCTCTTCATGTGCTAAAGCAGGAGGGGGATCAAATCTGGTACATACCCTCTGGTCAAGTACCCACCCACAAGGCTAATTAAAATGTGTGATGGACATTGTGGCACATGACTCTTTTTGAATTATGGTTTTCTCAGGGTATATGCCCAGTAGTGGGATTGCTGGGTCATATGGTAGTTTTTTAAGGAACCTCCGTACTGTTCTCCATAGTGGCTGTATCAATTTACATTTCTACCAGCAGTGCAAGAGGGTTCCCTTTTCTCCACACCCTCTCCAGCATTTATTTTTTGTAGATTTTTTGATGATTTTGATGATTTACAATAGCCAGGACATGGAAGCAACCTAAGGGTCCATCAACAGATGAATGGATAAGGAAGATATTACTCAACCTTAAAAAGAAATGAAATTGAATTATTTGTAGTGAGGTAGATGGACCTAGAGTCTGTCATACAGTGAAGTAAGTCAGAAAGAGAAAAACAAATACCGTATGCTAACACATATATATGGAATCTAAAAAAAAAAAAAGGGTTCTGAAGAACCTAGGGGCAGGACAGAAATAAAGACGCAGACATAGAAAACGGACTTGAGGACATGGGGAGGGGGAAGGGTAAGCTGGGACGAAGTGAGAGAGTGGCATGGACATATATACATTACCAAATGTAAAATAGATAGCTAGTGGGAAGCAGCCGCATAGCACAGGGAGAGCAGCTCGGTGCTTTGTGTCCACCTAGAGAGGTGGGATAGGGAGGGTGGGAGGGAGACGCAAGAGGGAGGGGATATGGGGATATATGTATGCATATAGCTGATTCACTTTGTTATACAGCAGAAACTAACACAACATTGTAAACCAATTATACTCCAATAAAGATGTTAAAAAAATAAAATGTGCTGGGCTGCTGCTGGGCTCTCACACACTATCCTCTAGATGGGGTTCCTGCCTTTCATGTGGAATCGGCTTGGTAGACCCATTACCAAACTCCCTTCTTCCAGTGAACTCTATGCAAAAGAAAAAGGAAAATAGCTTCTCTGAATGGGGGAACTATTGACATGTGGCAGCACAGGAGTGACAGAGATTCAGATCTGTATAAAGAGATAATTCAGACAAATATAGGCAATGTAAAGAAGTCTCATTAAAAAGTCCACATCGAAATACCGAGACTTATCTTGTCACCCACAGGAATAGCAGTTTCTGTTTTCCATGATCACATTAAATGGGACAGGAACATATAATCCTTTTTCTGCTAATGGGATGTGACTCCAGTAGTGAATTAACACTTTCTTTTTATGGTTCATTCTGATTCAGTAAATGGCACAGGTGATATTTCACCTGTCAAGTGTTTACTTATGTTTGTTCCAAAATGTGTTGAGGAAGAGGGTGGGTGGGAAATCCAGGCTGATCTTGATCAGAGAACAGAGTGTATTCTCTACTTAGAGCTGAACATTTATCATGACATATGCTGGCTGCACAGTCAAAGCTTATCACCGCCCACAGCTTCCGAAGCACAACAGGATAGCTCTGCGGGGGGCCGCTTCCTCGGCAGATGCGGTTTGATACGTCAAGGGCAGGACCTGAGTAAAGTGGAGGTAATACATTCAGCTGGGCCTTCTTTGTGTGAGTGACGGGGGAGGCTTTATTAATTCGACCTCATAAAATTTTTTAAAATGCTTATTTAATCCAGTTTATCGTTCTCTGATGAGAACTGGTCATAATTTCAAGTTGGAATATATCAATCTTTATATTAGAGAACATTGATTTATATTGACCCTAAAACATAGATCAAGAGGAGAAATTTCATTCAAGTCAGCACATCGTGTTTATATTTTATCACAGGTGTTGGGAGTCTTTTTCCCTCTGGACTGAAGTGACTTTAAATACTACTTTGCTTACACAATTCTTTATAAGACTTAATTCTGAGCTGACACAATATTGTCCTATGGTTGTGAGTTCCTACAAAGATATTGGTGTCTACTGTAAGAACGTTATGTCACATAAGCTTAAAGTTAATATTTCAGCTAATAAAAGATTTTTAATGTTATGCCCCCAGTCAAACGTTGTGACTCTTTTATAAGTCATAAACAAATTACTACTGTGACCACTTTCAAGTGTATGGTGTCAGCATCTCTTTAAAATAGACTTTTTGAAATTTTCTAACTTATGACTATAACATTCCCCATTCTACACTGGACACTAATTATTAAAATTTGGTATCTCGCTGATCATAGCTCTCTGGCTATTTCTTTTCTTTTTTTTCTTAACATCTTTATTGGAGTATAATTGCTTTACAATGGTGTGTTAGTTTCTGCTTTATAACAAAGTGAATCAGTTATACATATGCATATATCCCCATATCTCTTCCCTCTTGCGTCTCCCTCCCTCCCACCCTCCCTATTCTGGCTATTTCATGATTAGCCATTTCTTGATAATTTGTCCTCTGAATCTGTTCACCATTTTATTTAAGTGTGTCACCAATAATTTTTATTCCTAAAAGAAAACTTGGATTAATACATGTATATAAATGCTTTGGGGATTGAAGTAAATCTTAGCTTTCTTGAAGGATATGCATGTGGTATCCTTTGCCAGTGTTTGCTCTCCTCTCTACATTTCTCTGACATTTCCCTTGCCTTTCCTGTCATTGTTCTCCTCCCTCTGTTCCTTTCTTTCACTATGTTTCTCTTTCCTGCAAGTTTGTCTGCTTCACTGGTGCTCAAGATATCAAGACTGAATTTCAATGATCTCTCAAGCCTTTATTTCCATTTCAGCTTTCTCACCTGTTTATAAGTGAGGTGCTTAGAAGGCTAGAATTACAAGAAACATGGAATCTTTTCTCACATGGAAAGGAAACCAGAGGGATTCTAAATTATATCCAATTATAGATTTTCCAAGCATTCATTTTCTCTATCCCCATATGTCTCAATCTCCTCTCTTCATTCCCATCTATGGGAATGCATATGCAGCAGAGCACATACACTGTGCATATACCGTGGCCATAAGCAAAGTAACCAGAAAGGAGCAACATCAACAACATAATTACCCCCTCTGAAAATGACATCATTCTATAGCAAGCATCAGTGAAAGGCTGCAAAGACATTTATCTGAAAATACCAATTAAATTACTAGATTAACAATATACCAACATGATGCATCAAACCCTTATTCTGTGAACTTAGAAGATTTGAAAAACATGTAGTCTACATTCATTCAGAGATGTTCTTCTTTCTACATAACATTTTCCCAAAAAGGAAGTAGAAGACAGTCCACTGGTGTGATCTCTATTAAACAAGATGATATTCTTAGGTGGGAAGCAGGAAGGATGGATAAAGGATGTTAAAACAAATTGCTACTGCTTTATAGTTGGCCTTGAAAATAAATAATATGTAAATAGAGCTCTAGGTCAGATTTCTTATAGTGCTAACAAAACAGTAGGTGAATAACTGAAACAATATAAGGATTTGGAAGCATATAGGGCTGTAGAATATGACTGGGTTCTAGCTTAGTCTCAACCACTAATTGATGGGCCGGCAAAATGAAGGTTTTTGATAGATATGCAACAAGGAAATTTGTATTATTGGGTTCTTATTTCTATACACAGACACCTTACTCACTGTTAAATTGCTTCTTAATCAAGGTCATTAACTAGAATACAGTCACGTGTCAAGAAATGTGCAAAAACACCTTCAGGATCTAGAACAGTTCACCAATCCTATGCACTTTGTTCATGGGGGGGGCCCTTATTGTGACCCAAAAGTGAATTATTGTTTTTTTAAATAATTCTGATGATCTCAGTTTTCCTATCCACGGAAGACTAAAAATAACATATAGAAGCTGGAGAAGCAGAAAAAGATAATTTTGGTCAAATGAGGCAGACAAAACTCAAATGCAAGGAGAGTTCAATTTAGAAAATTTATCATAATTAACCACACTCTTAACAAAGAAAGAAGAGAAGGAAACTTGACTTGATAAAGAGTATAATACAAAAAAAAAAAAAAAGCAAAACAAACCCAGGAAGTATCATCCTTAATACTAAATTTTAGAGCATTTACAGTAAAGGCCAGAACAAGACAAACATGCCAGATTCCTGATAATAGATCTATAGTTCATTATCATGCTGGCAAATAGAAGAAGACCACACAAAGATGTAAGGTCAAAGGAAAAGAGAGGAAGGAAACATTATTATAATTTGCAAATGATATGTCCACCTACACTGAAAATCCAAGAAAATCTACAGGCATGCCTTCAGAGCAACAGGATTCATCAAGGCTGCTGGACACAAAATCAAAATTATTCCTAAATCTCAATATTTACAGTTGGAAAAAGTAATAGAATTAAAAACAAATCAAGTTCATAGTTGTAATAATATCTCAGGTACCTAGAGAGGTTCCCTGGGTACAATAAGAGCTGTGCTAGTCTTTAATGGAGATAATTATTAAATTCATTGTGTTATATAAAAGAAGACTTGAAAATTATACAGCTGTGACATTTATAGTTGGAATAATCAATGACACAAATAATGTCTCTCTGCTCAACACTGTAAGATATTATTTATTCCTTAATCAATTTTTAAAGTTAGTGCAACTTCCAATAGTGTTTTTCATAGAACTTGATGCACTAATTTAAAATTCATATGGAGGAATGAAAGCCTATGAAGAACCACTTGATTCTGAAGAAGAAACAAGAAGTGAGCACTTCCCCTATCAGATATCAAAACATATTATAAAGCTATAATAATTAAAGAAGTCAGGCATAAATACAAGGATAGTCAAAAGATCAGTAGAATAGCATAGAGAGCCTGGAAACAAAGCATATAGGTAAATGAAAATAACAGAATTAGCAACCAGTGGGGAAATAAAGGATTGTTCACTAAATGATTTTAGGACAACTTTCTATTTTTATGGGAAAAATCAATTAAGTATTGTTCAAACATCACACTAATAAAGAAAAGTAAATCTAAAATAAAGAGGTAAATGTGAAAAGCAAATGTTTAGAATATTTGTTTTAGAATAAATATAGGAGTGTATTTTTGAGATATCTAGGTGGGTAAAATCTTCCTTAAGTAAGGTTTAAAAAGCACATGTCTTAAAGGAATATATTTGATAAATTTGACCACATCAAGATGGAAGACACAACAAAGCTAAGGGAAAGACTGCAATAGTAATAATCTCAAAAAGATGGCTTTTCAGAATATTATTTTAAACTAACAAATATTTTTCAAAACTTGAAAAATAGACAAAAGGTATGACTAAAGAGTTCACAGAAAGTAAAACCTGAATTTCTGCAAAGCACATGGAAAGATCCTCATGTTTCTGAGTAATTAAGGAAATACAGATTTAAACAAGGTGACAATGCCACCCCTAGATTACTGAGAAATTTGAAAGTCTAACTTCTCTTAGCTTTTAAGGTCCTTGAGAGGAGGAGAGCTACGTTAGGATTTGTCTTGGTTTTGATCATTTCCTAATTGACCTATAGGCATTTAGAGGCATCAGTCAGCTGCACACTACACGGTGGGAGGTAACAAGAAAGGACAGATGAAAAAAGAAGATGGTAGTGATGACGCACGGGATGAGCCAGGAGCTTGGGAAAGGAAAATGCCAGTGCAGGCCTATTTTTAGGAAAATCTCCAAATTGGGCCTGATATAAAGCTGGCACCAGATGTGTAAAGATTTTTTTCCTTCTGAAGGGACCTGAAGAATGACCAATGTTTTTAATAAGGATAATCAAATCTTGCTAAACTCTTCCCAAGATCCCTATATACTGAAAATAAATGACTAATACAGAGAGCTTCATCTAGTTGGAGGTCACTTTTTTTATTCTCCTTTGACTCTTGTTTCTTATCTATTTAAAGACTTGCTCTTTGACTACAAAATACAGCAAAATAAAAGTGAAATGTGATTACATCATGGGTGGAATTTGAAATCAAATTGCATCATGGGCCTGCAGTCTTACCCCAGACAGAGGATATAAAGGGTCATTGTAGGTTTCCCTTTTGCTGGATTGGAGCCTGGGCAAACCTGCTGAGACAGGGGTTTGAGGGTATGATCTTCTTTCTTTTTCCAGCCAGAGTGAACAGTGCCATCTCTGGAATATGGGAGCAAATCCCCCAGCCAACTGGAGGTTCCTAACTTTGGCCTGAGATGTTACGGGGGTAAAAATGATCATTGACTGTGTTGAACACTTCAGCCAGTCTCTGTTCTTGGTGTTTTGAAATGTCCATATATTTTCAATTAAATAAAGTACTGTCTGGCTCAGAGAAGAGAGGCCTTTCCAAGATTGGCAGATTAAAAACCAGTTAGTTGGACACACTTGCAGAGTTGTATTTATTATTGGATAAGGCTGTCATTTTAAAATTGCTGACTCTACAGAGACAAGACTCTGTAGTCATGAAGGCTTACGCTCTCTTCTTTTAATATTCCCCAGAGAGCCCTGAAGAATATTCAGTAGACTGTAACAACTCATTAAAGATCAATCTAACTGACTCTTAGTTCTGTAGAACATAAATATGCTCCAACTAAAGGTCCTCTTTTGTTCTTTGGAACTAGAGATATTTCCCTTCCTTCTTCCAAAGTTTCAAGGATATACAGTTAAAAGCACTGTCCCATAATCATAAAGTAGAAAGTTGACTGAAAAGGATTCAGAAGCCAACATAATTTAACAAAACCCAGTCTGGGAGCTTTTTCCAGAAAATTCCCTTTAATATGTTAGAAAGGTGAAAGAGATGGAAGCAGTTAGAAAGGTGAAAGAGGTGGAAGCAGTTAGAAAGGTGAAAGAGATGGAAACATTCTTGAAGACACTTCGGTAGGAATTTATTTTGTGCCCAATAGTCTTAAAGGTCATTATCTTAATGATGAAGGTGACGATAACAAAGGAAACCTAAGTTTCCTGACTCACAAGATTTGATTTCCTCTATTAGCTAAAAGCATGCATCACTGCAGATTTGTAATTCCTTCATCTCACTTCTCTGAATCCTGGAGCAGTAGCTACTAGTCCTACCAAAGAGTGTTCATGAGGCACAAAAAGGTGGTTGATGAACTTTTCTCCCAGAGTAAGAAACTAGTCAGTGGTAGAAGAGTTAAGAACGGTATTCTAGTCCACCTCCTAAATACTTAGAGGAGTGTTTCTCCTTTAAAATGTGCTCATTGTCAAGACAAAAGCAAAATTATTGTATAACTCTTGGTGTCCATTCTAATACTAAAGGTAACTCTCCCTCTCTGTACTTAAAATGATCTCAATTTGTAACTACCTGGATTGCCTCCAGAATCATCTATAATTTAATTTTATTTATCCCAGCTCACCTGGAAGAACTCAAAATGACATGGTGACTTTGGTTTGTGAGGTCAGAATCAATAGCCATTAAGAGAATGAGGAGATTTTTAAATCTAGGGGAAAAGCAAGTACTTAAAATATCCCTTGCGTCAGCCTCAAAATTCTAGGTACTCAGACAAGGCGCACATGGTAGAATTTTATCATGATGCAGTACATAGCTTTAATGCCTGGAGAGATAGGAGTGAATACAAGAACTGATCATCAATCAAAATTAAGAGCTAAAGTTCAGCTTTCAGAGTATTTTGGACTTGTGTGGCACATTTAGAGAAGCACACAGATCCTGAAGAAAGACTGAGATAGATGAAAGCGGCAGATAAGAAAATTTTATGTAAGCCAAGTGTATGAGTTTCTCTAATCAAGTCATTGGCATCATGTAAATGCCAGACGCCACTTATATACAGCTTAGATACAGCAGATGTTGGCATTTCAGTATAGGTTGCCCTGAGAGTAACCTGCCCTTGAATGGAAGAGGAAGTTTACTGGCAGAGGAGAATGATTTTCTGTGAACAGTTATAACCCCAATAATAGAACTGTTTTCAACCAGAGGTTGCGTGGTGGGAAAGGAGGAAAGGTATAACGATACCTCAATTCCAATCTAAAAAAGAATATCAGCTGCAGTTTAAACTGTGGACGTGTGGGTTGTATACATAGAACCTTCTCCTCCCTCTCTTCTCAAACCTCAAGGCTTTATGTGAAATGACACAAATCACATCCCTTGTGGTTCTGCTCTGTTTGGTACAGCTGCTTGCTGCAGGTGGTGCCCTAAAAATATATTGTTTGTTTATTTCGCAATATAGCAGTCTGCAGAGTGGTACCTAAACAGGCAACAGCTCCCTGCTCCTTCTGTCAGTGAACCAAATGATGAAAGACTAAGACCTCTGCCAACCTAGCATGAAAGGGCCCAAATAAGAGGCGCAGGTAGCACTTGAGGCTCAGCTCCTGATAAGTTCCATTTTCTTTGGATTCATGAAGCGAAGCTGACAAGCAGACTATCTGTCATCAGAGCCTCTGACCAGGTTTCAGCAAAGCAAAGCCAAGAAACAAACCGCCTTTGTTGGGAGAATCATTGTGCTTCCCTGGAGATTAACATCTGTAAGCATATGGGGTCTAAAGGGGGGAAAAAAACTGTAATGGATCACAAAAGGAAAGTAAAATTGAAGATTAATCGCAGGTAAATGTTCATGTAGATTCATTTAAACAAAGCTTTCAATGATTTTTCATTCATAACTTAAATGATCAAATAACTGTCACAGCCACGCTGGCAGGGCACTCAGAGTTAATCCTGTTTATGGTTGTTGAACACAACACGATAACTTATATGTGAAAATGTTTTACCCACTATAGTTAAAATAATGATACACAAAATGATATTTTCATTGGTACTATTCTAGACGTTCCCCATTGAATGAACTTTGAAAAACACCCCCCCCCCAAACTTCAAGGTTTATATGAACTAATTTGTATAGAGGGAACACTGAGGATAATGAGTCATGCCCATCTAACTTTGGCAAGGCATTGTTTACTGTGAAAATCTTAACATCAGTGGGATTGTGATGAATAGATTTTACAATCTAATAGATGAATAAGTAAAAT
Organism: Aethalodelphis obliquidens; assembly: GCF_003676395.1. Taxonomy (NCBI): domain Eukaryota; kingdom Metazoa; phylum Chordata; class Mammalia; order Artiodactyla; family Delphinidae; genus Aethalodelphis; species Aethalodelphis obliquidens. The sequence goes on from NW_020837947.1 coordinate 36,658,258, forward strand.
GTAACACTGGAAGGGATTTTCTAGAAAAAGCTTGAGAAAGATTGACTTACAGCAATCAAATATTTCTCTAAAATTCAGTGATACAGAAATGCACTGGATTATTAACGTGAATGGAGCCACATTTGCAGTTAACATTAACCAAAAGGGTCATGTGAGAAGGAACTCCCTCATTAAGTACAATACAATATAATATTATGAATTGTTAGGAGAAGAATAGAAGTGAGAAACATACGTGTATGAAAAGTTGTGGTCTTGACTCAAAGGGTTACTGCTTGAGAGGAATTTAACAATGAGTGGGAGTCGGGACAAATGTAGCCATGGAGCCACAAGGACTGGAATAAGCAAGAGAATAATGAAGACTGGGAATCACACACCCAGTTGTGTGGGTTGAGAACAGTAGAGTTTAAAATCCTATCTGTAGGACTGGTAAAAGCAAATGTACAGAAGGAATATTACAGATGGCTCTTTTTCTACTGCGTAAACAATATTTAGCTTAAGTGTGTTTGCCCATAGTTTTATTCCTTTTCACTCAAGTATAACACACTAAACAATAAATTATCCCTTGTATTATAGCTATCATTATAAATCACCTTTACATCCTTCTTTTGAGAATGCCTTGCTGTTATTTGAAAACACTAACGCATTCTACTGTTATTATTCTACCACTGTGTGTAGAAGTTCCTGTGAAGAGGAAGTTGCCATCAAAGACTTATTTCTTAAAATTTTTTTATCATAATAACTGATCATGAGTGGAAAGGCGTCTTACAGGCAATGATACTATCTGTATATGACAAAGGAAGATGGTAACCTTTGTTCAAGTTCAACAGCTTGTCATGTTTTTCAAAAAAATACTTCATTTTACTATATATATTGATACTTTCTTTCTTTCTGAAATAATTTATGACTAAAATTAAATATAAGAAATGGGATTGCACATCATTCATTGTACAGTACTCTATGGAAGTAATTTAAATCTAATTTGTAGGACTGGCAAAACTTAAATCTAATATTATTCAAGAAAACCCAATTATTAGTGATTTGTTGCAGGCTATAATCCTCACTACCATCTTAAATATATTGGTATTTTTATTCCATGATGTTTCCAAGCATTCTCGTAGATCAAGTGATATTATGTTTTGGGGGTAAGCAAGTGCTTCAAACATTACATATAGAAGCAGATATTGCAATCTGATGATAATGGTTGATATGGGATAAAACTTGCCCCCATGTAGGCTGGTGTGTCGATACACTAAATAGTATCACACTGAATTTAAGAATCACAGTTCTATCCGGGGAGTAAGTAAACGTTAGTTCATTTTTGCACATCGCTATGAGTTAGCCTGACTAAATACTAGTGTTCTTCGGAGCAGTGGACAAAACTGAGCTAAGGAGAAAATAAATAATACCACTTTTATTGTTTTCAAGGCAATTTCTTAGACATTATCTCATTTAGTTCATAATTACAGAATAGTTTATTATGCAGCTGGGTGTAAGATTTAAGGATTGTTGCTCCCAGACTGTGAATATTTTACCTGATGTTTCTGAATTTGCATGTAGAGAATACCAGTGAATATTAAAGGCAAAAAATGCTTAGGTTTAATTTGACTTTAGAGACTGTTCAAGTTCTTGCACTCTGCTTGTTCCCAGACTCGCAGAACTGCTCACCAATTTACAAGGGCACCTTTCAGGAATAAAGCAAAATAAAATAAAGCGCATGACAACTGATTGTTCAGGGTTTATTTTTACCAAAACTTGATTGACATCTGTGGATAAGACATTAAGGTGTTATGCTCTGAAGGGATAGTGTTCAAATGAATTTGTTATCGTCTAGAGGAATTGAGAATAGATTAGAAATTGAAACATGTGCCCATTTCAGAAATATCAATTGGTCTTGGTATTTCTTACTATTCAGGGATAAATCCAGTTGGGGCTCTAAACTTAGCTTGTGGAACATTGTTTATGTGCTTTGGAGCACTCAATTGTACCAAGAACTGTCCTTTCCCGATTCTATTTACCGCCTTCATTCTCTTAATTAAGCAACTTTGTCCATTGGAAAAATCCCCTGTTTAAAATTGTGATTTGGTTTTTCTTACCATATATTTGTGACTATTTGTATAAACTATTCTGATGTTGCAGAAAGAGAAATCACATTTATTTCCTTTATTGACAAGCAAGATTGTGTATCTGAGTACCCAAGAGAACTAGAGTTGGAGCACTGTGTATAATATTTGAAGCCAAGCAGCAAAGCTGTTGAACCATCCTGGGAGCTAGGAAAGAAGCCGAGTGCTTGTCATTCTGTCCATTTCCATCACAGACAACAGGCAGTTTTGTGCTAAGAAGAAAACTATTGTACAGTTTTGCACATTGGACTAGAATCAGCAGACTCAGTTTGCAGTCCTAGCTCTATACCAACTCACTCCTCAGTGTGGAGATATGGTAGGCACAGTGTAAGTACAGATTCAGTATTTGACCACAGGTTAATTATGTGACTAACTAACTCGTCACATAACTATGTGCTTTACCCTGCAGTACTGGAAGGGAAATGACTCTTGAGGCCCAGAAAGGAGTTGGTGGAACAACCAGAGCTATGGTACCATCTTGGCATATAGAATCATCTTCTTGCCCAAACACCTTGTGTTTCTGAGCAATTCAGGACATTTGAGGAATCAGTAGTAAAAGAAAAGGGAAGGGACTAATATTTCTGGTGAAAATTTTGAAAAATATATCCACCTTGGCCCTACCTCAGGCCTAAGGACAAAAAAATTTCCAGAAGTATATTATGTTTATGGTAATCTTTTAAACAACTGGGTAAGTAATTCCTCGTCTCAGCTAGTGTTAGCAACCACTGCCTTAGGGGAATGGGTAGGGGCCCCAAGGGGACAGGGGACATCCCTGTCAGCCCTCCCCGAGAATTAAATGCCTGCTCCCCACTCTGTGGCTCTCTATGGACTGTGGGAGGGAGGAAGGAAGAAAAAGAAAGGAAGAATAAAGGAATAAAGAAAGAAATAACCACTGCTTTAGAATAATGGCTTCCAAACATTTCTCCTCCCACATACCCTGAAAGAAATTTTTAAAAATCCACTGAAACTAGGTACATTTGAAATTCATATCTGATATTTTCATCATTAGTCTAAATGGCTAATGGCAAAATAAATTATTTTGGCATATTATAAATATTAATATATTTTAAAGATACATTATTTATTCTTATAAATATATCCAATGAAATTTGAATACCAGTATGATGTGAAGTTCACTTTCATGTAAAAACACACATACATACTCTTCTATAACAATCATAAATTTTATGTAGTTCCAGTTTCCACAGAATATTTTCCTAATGTGGTATGTTTATTTACTTGAAAGTTTTATATTGATCATTCTATCATATTTCTCTGTATAACTATATATAGTTATATATATATATATACACACACACATATATAAATTTGTATGTGTTAAATTGAATATGTATAAATTTAAAATCGACCTTTCTTTCCCATGTCCATAAGGCATTAAGTGTTAAAAATGGGCTTTTTTTGACATTTAAATTTTTTTTCCGCTTTACTGAGGTATAACTGACAAAATTGTAAGATACCGAAAGTGTACATTATGGTGAATTGATATACATATACATTATGAAAGGATTCACACTATCTAGTTAATTAATATATTCATCACCTCACATATTTCTCTCTTTTGGGGGGTGGTGAGAACATAAAAATGTATTCTCATTGGAGCCATTACCACAATTATTATTTTATACAATAGATCAAAACACCATAGTCTATTACAAATGTTGATCAAAATCATTACATAAAAAATAAAATTTCATTTGAAATGCATTTCTGATTAATACTAGAATGAGGCAGAGTTTAGCATGAATTCTATTCTAGTTGCTTTTGTTTTAGGTTTAAGCATGGAAAAATCTTGTTCTTTCAAAAATAGAGAAGTTTTGAAGGCCTTTCGTTATAATGACATCACTGAACTTCTGCAGCTTCTTCTAAGTTGGGCGCCACATTTACATATTTACCTATCAGAAGAATTATTTCAGGTAATCTACCAATTGGCAAATCTATGAGGTTTTCCTTCAATTATAATGAAAGCAAAGAATTGGAAATTGCCCAGTTTGCAACAGCAATTTCTGGAAAGTATACAAAAAACACCACCAAGATATAATAAACAGCCATTATGCTTGTAACTCTTTCTCATAAAGGCACCTAGATTAATCTGGTGTATGTAAAATATGTGGGAAATATTACTTAATTTCAATATATTTTTGTCAATTAAAAACATGTGCTTTGAGTGTATTTTTATCAAACTATGGAGCTGCAGGTCTGGCTAATTTAGTTTATGCAAAATGGTGACTCCAATAACATAAACGGCTAGATCATTTTTCACTGTAAAACAAATCAACCAAATCAAACTTGCTTTTTGTCTTAAAAAAACTGTCTTAATTTTTCAACTCAAATAAATGTCATAGAGAATATCCACATTGCAACCTTTGCACTTCTGAATGCAGCAGTAGCTGGGTATCAGCTCACACCATTTCTCCCACTCATCCCTTTAAAATGGTACAAGTTCACAACTTAGATTTAATATTTACCACATTAATAGCAACGTCCTAGGCTACGTGAAAATCGGAGCCCAAATCTTTGAAAATCAGACCTCTGTGGATAAGTGTTTCCAGATTATAGGAGAAAAAGTCAGCGTGAGCAGTAAGGCCCTTTACTCTCATATGCACGCACCACACACTTCAGCAACATCTAGAGAAACACCACGTGCCATTCCCAGCACAACCCCAAGTCAACTTGGATAAAGGCAGTCAAAATTTTTGCAAATTTCTTCACCAATGGTATTCCTAGGCAAGTCTTAGCAAGCCAAATGGCCAACATATTATAGATCATTAACTGGAAATAATTGGAAACATCTGTGACTCTATCCAGCTGAAAGGCATATATTTTACTTTCAAAAGTTTTTGGTACCACGATATGTTGAACAATGATTTCTATCATTTCCAGCACTCTACAGAGTACAGAGTTTTATGAATAGGGAATAGATATAACTGAAGCTTAAACTGGACAGTGAACCTATTTTTTGGCTATGAACAGGGCACCGGAAGCTTTTCTAAAGTTTTCTTCCCTGCTAATTTGTATACAGTTTCTAAGCTACTTTTAATGGCTGTAGGAAAGAGTAAACTTATTTATATTTTTACCAACATCTTCTACTGGTCTCTTAAATTAATAGTCAACCTGCTATGAACTTAGAAGTGTGTCAGAAGTAAAGGAAATAAAGAAAAACAAAGCCCGGCAATTTTGGTTGGAGAAGTTCATATAAAATTTAGAGATACTGGTCCTCTGGAGGTAGCTGGAGAAGAAAGGGATTAAGTATTTGCTTTTGTTTTCCAATGAATTATTTGGAATTTTAACATATGTTTCAAAATAAAAAGTTACTTCAGTTAGTACAATAAAAGTTTCCCTTAATGATTCATTTATTTACATTTCTTTGTAAAACATACTCCCTCTTCATTGTGTTGGTTATAGGAAGTAAGGTATAATGTGTGTGCATAACAAACATGAGGTATATATACCTCCCTTCCCCTTCCCATGGGAGACATAGCTAATTAATCACGGCATTCTTTGCTACTGAAGAGAAGTCTGAATTTTAGGGTTTCATGAATCTGTTATCTATCAGCTGATGCCGGCATGCAGATTTAAGCCTATTTCCTTTCCTTGGTACCAGAGAAAAACTTAGGTCAGCATGTCCACCCTCCCCACTTACTAGCTAAGAAATCTTGGGAAAGGCTTTTAATCTGTTCTGCTGCCCTCACAGGACTGTTACACAAGTGGAAAGATTAAATTCCCATAAACGCATTTTGTAAACTGTACAGTTGCAATCACACATTGTTTGAAGAAATAAGATTAATTGTTTTGTAATGTAAACAGCACCATCTCTTCAGTTAATCTCTTCCTGGGCTCTTTCCATACATATTTATTTTATCTATTTTGTAAGTGCAGTTTTTTTTTATTTTTGGTTTTATTAAAACTATCCACACCTGTATTCCCTTTGAATGTGATATCTGATCCTAACCAGAAGAAAATGCTGCTGGAGGAGAAAGCTCTAAATCTCACACCTGGCTCATCATTATGGCGCTCTGGCAGTCCTTTCTTCTCGGCTGGAGGCTGTGTGATTAATAACCCCTCTTCCCAATCATATGGATATAATACTTGTCTTCCTTTGGCTGGAGATGGGAGATATCTTATAAATGTGTGACGCACATGGGGGCTTCGTGATGCTAATTTCAAAATCAGCTAGGAGTTGATTGGCAGAAAACCGAACAATGGGGTGACAGGTGTGCTGGGGGTCAGGAATCTGTGAAAGAGAGGCTGAGTGAAGGTGGAGGAAAAGAGCTAGAGAGATTTGGAGTTAATCAAGAGCAGTAGCTGGGACAGCAGCCGTTTATGAAAGCAGATCTAAGCCAGATATCCTGGAAGAGAGGGCAGCTTCAAAGGCTGGTGAAAACAAAGAGAGGTGTGGGAGTTTAGCTGACTTCACAAAAAGCAGGATGGAACTAAGACGCCAAGATGATGCCATAAATGGCACAAACATATTCTCTGTGTACCACATTCCTGAAGTGTGCCTGTCTGCCCCAGGTTTGTACCCTGAGGAACCACGCCCATTTCTGATTATGACAGCCTCAAGGTCAGAGACGCTCTCATTTGTTTCTCTAGATGCCAATAGGGGACATGCACTCAGGAAGTGTTCACCGGACTAGACGGAACTAAACATTGGATTGTCAGGAAATTGATTTGGGTAACACGAAAAGGGGAGAAGCAGAGAATCGAGCCACAATTTCACCCCTTAAACATGCCAGCAGAAGTGATGAGGATGACTACAGGAACGTTTAGTTGGAAGGCTTCCAATAACTAGGCGGAGCACATTGTTCAAGATAAGCCCCATTTTGGTTTGCATTCTAAAATTCTAGTTAAGATGTGCTAAGTTTTCTGCATAGCAAATGCTTTCACCCCAAGGCCAACTAGACGATAACAAGTCCAAAGACGGAAAGTGTGTTGAAACTTTTCCAAAAAACTGGCTTGGGTATCTGTTGCTGACTTACTCTCTCAGGTGATCCAGTCAGCATAGCAAAAGAACTACCCCAGAGAGAAGAACAGGTGGAAAGGGGAGAGGTACGGATGCCACATCCTGTGATGGCCCGCCCAAACGATTGCCCCACTCAACCGGGGTCAATGCAGACAGGAGAAGTGAGAGGCAGTAGCTTGATATATTGGTCACATCTGCTCTTAGGGACACTTCATCCATCTTCTTTGCACTCTAGCCACTTTGCCTTTACAGATGGTTTTTACTTATGTAAAAATATTTTTTCTTTGGGCAGTATGACAGACTCAACACATGCTTCCATGTCCAAATGTATTTCTTTAGCAAATTATCTGCAAGCCAAAATTTTATGTGGGGTTTAATAAATCTGTGAATATAGTTTATACATACACACTTTAATTCAAATAACTCTCTTAAAATAGTCACATTTAACTGTCCATGCACACAGACTATATGTTTACATCATCCCTGTTGCATAGTAGAAGTTTTCCAAAAATTCTGGGTACAGTAGAAAGAGGGAGTTCCAAGGAAGGAATATTACCTCTAAAACTCCTCTCTAACACATATATGAAGGCATTTAATCTGTCGCCAAATACCAGAAATATTTTACTTTTCCCCTGTGAGAATGAATACTTCACCTAGATGAATTTTAAACAGTGAAATGACTACTTCCATCCCATCAAATCTATCTTTACTTAAAAATAATCAAAATGAACAGGTTTAGAGTTTCAAACTATTAGAGAAGGTTTTTTATTTTTGTTTTTTTAATTAAGAAGTGCTTCAGCTTGGACATATTCAAGGGAGGTCACTCAGTGCTTTAGCCAAGAACGTAATTCAAATATTGTGGAAATAATTTATGCTACTCTTCAAATATTTACAGGTCTCGCTCCTTCCTGACCAATTTGTGATTGTGTAGGACTGTGTGTCTAGTTCTGGACGATGAACTATGAGCAATGATGAGCTTCTCCTCCCGAGGAGGAGCATTTTAGTGCCATTGTAGACACTCCAGATCTATCCTTGCTCTCTGGCACGGCAACCCGTGATGATTGAGATGGTGGCTGTGTCCCTAGCCTTGTTTCCTTAGTGACAGTGATTGGTAGAACTTCCTGCTGACCCATGAGAATAAACCTTTGTGGTTTTTAGTCACAGGGACTTGGGAAGTGTTGACTAGCACAGCATACAAAGCGCATTGTGATTATATATGTGTGCGTATGTATATGTTTATATACATGTATTCCTCTTTTTTTTTTTTTTTTTTTTGCGGTACGTGGACCTCTTACCGCCGTGGCCTCTCCCGCTGTGGAGCACAGGCTCCGGACGCGCAGGCTCAGTGGCCACGCCTCACGGGCCCAGCCGCTCCGCGGCATGTGGGATCCTCTCGGACCGGGGCACGAACCCGTGTCCCCTGCATCGGAGGCGGACTCTCAACCACTGCGCCACCAGGGAAGCCCTATTCCTCATTTTAAAATATCTAATAACTATATATTAGTTACATACCTAATACACACACTCACATAGTTTCTTTTTAAATTGCAGAAGAATTTTACGTGAACCAATTGGTGCCATTCTACCCAGAACATTTTATGTCTTGTTATCTAAGAATTGTGAGTTAATATCATTCTGAAAGTAAAGAAAGAGGCCACAAGCAGATTCTACTTGTATTGTTAGTTGTTTATAATTGTTAGGACGGTGCACCTCAGTTGCAGATCTACATGGAGTCTAAGAAAATATACGTAGATCTGCACATACACAATCTGTAATAAATAAATGGAGACATGTATAATAAAGTTGAATGAATAACTTTATGAATCCCACAAATAACTTTACGAATCCCACAAAAGTGTGCATTTAGCTTTAGTGAAAGTTCTTCAAAAACAAAGGAGTTATTTATAACTCCAACTGCCTTCTTGTAGAGGGAGGGTTCTTCATTGACATAATACTATGAAAAATAGGGGCATGATAGTCTAGAAGTGGAATTTATAGAAAAGCTGGATTGTTTTGAAAAAGGTGGGGGGGGGGTGATAAAAAGAGATGGATGGTACCTAGGGGAAATCTAAGAAGAAGCTAGGGCAAAGGGAGAGGGGAGTTCCCAGAATTAGCAGCACAGCCAGAAAGAAGCACTTGGCCCACAGCACAGCCTGGTTTAACCTGACACATCCCTGTTAAAAGTGGCACTGATTAGGAAAAAGCACAGAGCCACATTTTACCCACAGGTTCCAACTGTGTGCACTGAGTTTGCACAGAAATAAAACAGTTCCGGAAGCACTAGAAGGAGTGGTTGGCTGTCGACACTTACTGCGAGGACAATCTGGAGGGAACTATGAGCCACTTCTATGTACTGGTACTCCAGAAAACACCCCGAGACCGTGATGTAGCGATGGTCTTCTGGGGCCCAGTCTGGGGCAGGTGTCACTGATGTCACCGTACATCCTGGTCCATTCTCCATCCACCAAGATCGGTGCATTGAAATATTAAAAGTCAGGATAAGGTCTGTTTCCTGCAAGAAGGCAATTTATAAGGATGAGAATTACTTTGTAAATGTTAGTTAGCTTATTCGGACTGAATTGCTTTTGAGTTTCCCATTTTGAAATGTAGGTTTCTTCCCCTCCCCTTGCTGTATTTTATAGGCAGAAAGGTAGCATCTAAAGTCAGACTATCAGTTCCACCTGAAAATTAGGTCTATCGATTTCATTTATGAAGGTTTGCCTGACTGCAGTGATACAAATAAAAATACTTATTAGTAGAATTGTCGGACTTACATTGTTACACTGAAAAGTCTTAGCTTTTAGGACTTGTAAATATTACAAAGGGAGTGTTTTAAGCTATTTTTATCAAGTGCAGTTCATCTCCAGCCTGCTATTTTCCTCTCCCTCAGAATATTTACCTTTTGCACAATTTAAATGTTAAAACTGTACATCAGTTTGGCAAAATTTAACACAATAATGTGGTTAGTGGTTAAAATATGTGAGAACTTTACTTAATAAAACACATTATTTCTTGTCACCCCACCACTTATTATTATTTTAGAAAATCAGGATCTTTTCAATCTTGCCAACTCCTAATATAAAATTGGTCACAATACGTCTTAGAAAGTATCATCAGCAAATTATTGCAGGGTGAAAATAGTTAAGTCAACAACTCTTTAGATGAGGTTCAGCATGTTAGGTGATGTGCAGCTACAAATGGAATGATGGTAGTTTCCGCACTAGTGACCTTGAAATCACATGCACAGATGTGGAGCTGTCAATAGCACAGGGACGAATGTTGTTTTCCAGGCAGAGAATGCATCAAACACATCCTAGTATTCAGCAAGTCATGAGGGAAGATTCTAACAGAGAGGATCAATGGTGGAAAAGGAATTATTTCAGTCTCAGTGATAGAACCTCAGGATAATAGATGCCAACTACTCTCATGCCAAAATGAGGTACCAGATTGACCAGGCCGATCCCACATAGGAAATATTAAGACATATTCACTTAAACTGAACATATGAAAGGGCTGAGCATAAGTGATCAGGGAATTTGGAGACTGGAAAGAGTATTCCTTCGGAGAGTGCTATGTTATGAGTCTCATCATCTCCATAAAGTGGTGGTAAGGGAGGGGGTAAGGTCTCTTCTCTTCAAGCCTATTGAGAAAGGCTTCAAAGTATCCCTTGGAACCTGGGAGATACAGCAAACTGGTTTCTGACTCAGTCAGAATAAATCTCAAAATAAAAGCCTGTGGCTGGAGCTACCTGCTAAGTGGCCAAAAATGTCTTTTTTATTGCATTAGTTGATTTTTGAATAGTGAACCAGTCTAGTATAAATCCCACTTGGTTGTGGTGTGTAATTATTTTTGTACATTGTTGAATTCATTTTGTTTGAAAACATTTTGTTAGGATACTTGCATCTATATTTGTAAAAGGTAGTGTTCTTTTCCTGTATTTTCTTTGGTTTTGGCATTAGGTTAATGCTACCTCATAGAATCAGGAAGTTTTCCATCTGCTTCTGTCTTCTGGAAGAGATTGCAGAAAATTGGAATAATTTCTTTCTTAAATGCTTGGTGGAATTCACCAGTGAACCCATCTGGGCTTGGTGCTTTTTGTTTTGAAAAGTTATTAATTGAGATATATATATAAATTGATTCAATTTATTTAATAGATATAGGCCTATTCAAATTTCTTCTTGTGTGAGTTTTGGCAGATTGTGACTTTAAAGAAATGTGTCTATTTCACCTAGGTAATCAAATTTGTGGGCATGGAGTTCAGCTCTATACTGAAGTCTGTCTTCTCTACTACAGCAGCTAAAATAAAATTTATCTTGCCACTTTTAACAAGTTTCCAGTGCAATATTTTTCTTAACAGCTCTCATGTCTTTCTCTTACCTGGTTTGCTCTCTTATTTCACAGAGTACATAATTCACGACTTTCTTAAGAATAAGTGAATGATTTTAAGTCTGAAGTGTTTTTACCCTACTTTTATATTAATTGACTGATATTTTGGATGGATATGTGCTTCTTGGTTGAAAATCTTCTCTCAGAACTTGGTGTCTGTTTCTCCATTATCTTCTAATTTCCATTATTACAGTTAAGAAATCTGATATCATTTTGTTCCCTGTAATTTTTTATGTAACCTGTTTTCTTTCTTTTGCTTTCTTGCATCTTTTTGTTTTAAACAGTGAAATATTTCAAAAACATCAAAAAGTGTAGAGGATATTATAATAATACCATTATACCCACCACTCAGTTTCATTGAATCTTATGTTATATTTGCTTAAAGTCATTTTTAAAATAAAATTTTATACATATAAATGATGCTTCCTCTGTAGTCTTCCTAAATATGGTTTCCCCGCTCTCTCTCCACAGATGGTTACTATCATGATTTTGGTGTCATTATTCTCATGAAAGCTTTTTGTAGTTTTACTGAATATTTACATAGTTATTAATAATGCAAAATGCTGGTTTTTTAGGTTTTAAGATATATATATACTCTGTAACTTACTTTGGTTCCATGTTATATTTTTGAGGTTTATTGATGTAGAAAATCTTTTTAGCTTCAAGTTCTGAAATTCAGTAAAACAGTATCTTGATGAGTTTCTTTTTCACTTAGTTTGTAGAGCATCTGGAGGGACTTTCCATCCAAGAGCGCTTTCCTTCCATTCTAGAAAACAACCTACATTATATCCTTAATTGTTCCCTCCCCTCTACTCTTTTGTGTTACTGCAGGAAGCTCCTATTAGTCAGACATTTGTCTTTCAGGATTGATCTGTTACATTCTTATTTTTTCTTTCGTATTGTTCATATCTTATATTTCTCTTTACTCTCTTGTAGATTCTCTTTACCAAGTCTTCCCAAACTTATATTGAACTATGGCTTTAATTTTTAATATTTGGAACTTTTAAGAGCTAATTCTTCTCTAATTGTTGCTTTTGTATAGTTAATATATTTCAGTTGCTTCTTAGCTATAAATTTTCTTATTCTCTGAATACTTATTCTTTTAAAATTGTGTTTCCTACTTTGTTTTTGCTTTATCCAAGTTACTTATTTTTACTAAATAAGTAAACAGATAAGTAGATAATATTAACAGTAATTATCAAGGATCTACTATGTGCGATAGGCAATGTTCCTACCTTTGTGAGTGTTCATTTGGGGGTGAGGTAGATGGACAACAAATACATGAACGTATCAAAATGTCTGTGTAGTGATTAATATATGCAGAAATATAAGCTCAAGTAAAGAAATAGAATAACCAAGAATTGGGTGATGGGGAGTGTAACACAATATTAAATATAATAGTAAGAAAAGATGTCTCATTATTTTGTATTTGCACGAGTTCTGAATGAAGTATAGGAGTAAAGAGAGCAGATATGGGGAAAAGCATTCCAAGCAGAGAGAATAGCCAGTGGGAACGCCTGAATATTTTCTATTATGTTTATTTTTGCCTCTGACTTTCTTGTTGGAGCTGTTCCTTAGAAGTCTTTCACAAAAGTTGTCCTTTCATACCAAAGAGAAACTAAAACTTTATTGGCAGTTTGTCATGCATTAGTGGGCTGATCAGCTGGTATCCTTCACATATGATGACTGACAGGGCCTTCCAAATGCTAGGTCTGTAGGGATTGGTAGGACTTTTTTCTGGGTCTTCCACTTTACTTATGGGGTATACATCAGACCACAGCCTCCTTGGGCTGAACTGGGGAGGAGCTGATGCTCTTGCTACATAATATGAAGGCTTTTTTTTTCCAGCACAGTATTTAATTTAATGCTCACGTATTCAGAAACTTAACTCATGCCTGCCTGTGCTTCATGAGTCTTACCAGTCCAGAGGAGAAGCCTCGTTGCATAGACTAAAGGAGGTGCCTCAGGGCAGTCTAACTGCCCCTTGCACAGATTATTCAATTCATTCGCATTTTTAATCCTGTACCTCACATACACCTTCCACTTCTAAATCCTGACTTTTCCAAGGGTTTTATGGGTCAAATCTGTACATTGGAACCCACTGCATGATCATAAGTTTTAGGTTTTTCCATTTTGCTAAGTCATGTGCTAATCCTCTACTTTCTATCTTCCAAAAACTGTTGACACTTCCTGTCCATTCTCTTTTTACTGTGTGTTATCATTTTTTTATTCTTTAATACCACTTGGTGGAGTTTCAGGATGAAATGTAAGTAAGTACATATATTCAACCAGTGATCATTAACTGGAAAGTTTCTGGCATTATCTTACATTCTTATTTAGTTTCTTGTGGACATTTAAACAAAAGGTCTCTGTGTAAGCATAAAATAATGTACACATAAGCATGTGTGCCTTATTTTAAGCACAAAATATAAATTCCTGCTTGTAAAATAGACAATCGAAAGGTCTCCTTAAGTCCCCTTAAGTGCAACAGAAATTCCTGAGTATGACCTGCTCGATGCATAATCAATAGGTTATTTAATTCCCATATATTTTGTGATTTTGAGTTCAAAATTATAAGGACTTTTGAGACAAAGAATAAATCTTGATAGCACAAAATAAGGCATAAAACCACAGACCAAATCTTGTATATTATCAATGAATTCACACTGAAAAGGATACAAGGTAGGCTCAGAATTGTAAGATTAAAAAACTTTTATATCTAAAAAGACTTTAATAATTATATGTTCAGAGTAGTATAGTGTAATTTGTATCAATATATTTATTCATCTCTCTTAGTAACTATTCAAAAAGTTCAGATTAAAGGACCCCATTATTGGTCATGTCATTTTTCAAAATAGCAGGGTCTGATATATTACATGAAAGCTGTTATTAGCATTAAAAAGTTGTTTCTGATGGGGTTGTATGTATTCAGGGCAACACAAGAAGCCTAACTGCTCAACAAATAATAAGCATTTGATAATTAAAAAAAAGAGCATTGAAAAGTAAATGAGAAAATGATACTAGTCATGTCTGAGAATTTCAACAAAAAGCTACAATTTACTTTCACAATTTATGGCATTTATTGCATAATCTATTCTAATAGTAAACAATCGATTCAATATTGCAAAGATTAGAAGGTGGAGGTAAGAGTGAGAAGCTTTCAGTTGCAGTTTAAAAACTCTGAAATATTTTCTTAAATTTCTGGAGTTTTCTATTACTTAGTTCTTCTTTTGAAATAATCATATTAAAAATTGATACTCTCCCTTTTATAGATTAGTTAGTATCTGAAAGTATAGAAACTATGCTTCTTAGTAAATGGCAATTAGGTTATAGTTATCAGGATGGTTACTAACAAATATTAATTATTCATATACCACATGCAAAACACTCTACCAGGCCATGATGATGAGAAGAGATGTAAGATGCAATCTCTAACATTACAGGACTTATTGTCTCTTTTGGAGGGCAAGGTGTAGAGATAAAATGTAACAATAAAAGGAAGCATTTGATAAGCACCTAATGAGAGGTGTGGACAATGTGTGTCTGGGAACTTGGAGGGTGTGATGCCTGTGGGCTCTGGTGAGGCAGCCTCTCAGAGATGGGAACTCTAGCTGGGGTTTAAAGTAAGAGCCAGGTTAGATAGATCCACAGCCTGGGGGGAAAAGATCATTTTAACTGGTGTGGACCAAATAATCAAAATTGTAGAGCTAAGAATACTTGTGTATTTAAGGACAAGTAAGTAGCCTTATTTTTATGAGATGAGAGTTTTTAAGAAGGAGTAGTGTGTAAAATCACTTCAGAAAAATAAGTTGAGGACAGATTGGGGAGTGACTTAAATGCCAAACCAAACATCCGGGCTTATTGAAAGATTTTTGATCAGGGACAGGACATTGGCGCTATCAAACATGAACAGAGATATATTACAGAAAATATAATCAAGTCTCCTGTAGGATTGGGGTGGACAGTGCAGGAAACATGTGGTGAGACCAGTACAGGTGCTGTGTTAAAAATAGTCACGATGGAGGTGATCACACAGATGCTATAAAATCCAAATGCTTCATCTTAATCACCCTAGACTATTCTGCTGAGTTCCCTAAGTGTCCAGGGAGGTGAGACCAGGATCACCTCAGAGTAATACTTTATATTATTTTAATACTCTCAGAGTAAGAATGGGAACAAGTCAACATTACATTAAAACATACTTCTGGTGCTGATATTAGAGGAAGGCCAGGCAAGCACATTGAATGGTAAGAAGCAAACTTTAACAACAATAAAAATACTCTGGAAGGTCAAAATAGTTATATTAATAAAAGCATGTGTATTTAGACATTGGGACTAAGAAGTAGTTAGAGAACCCTGTGATTGAATGGCATCCTTAATTAGCTGAGGATGCAGGAGTTGGGATAGTGAGGAAGGCTATATTTGACACCGAGAATCACTTATTCTCAATGAACTCTTTTTTTTTTTACAACCAAATATACACTGAGTTAAAGTTTATAAGATCATCAGAAAACATTGTGTTATATCTCATTGCCGATATCTATATGTGGATACTAATTCATAGGAAATTCTGAAAAATTCTTTAGAGTTTTCACAGCTTATTTCCAGCTGGTGAACTTAATATTCTAACGTTAAACATAGCTGTTTTCTTCTGTTAATACATGCTTAAATCTATGCAAACCTGCTCATACATATAAAATCCCTAATGCCAAATTTATCCTGGTAACACAAGAATTAGTGAAAGCAAATCATATCGTTCAAGATGCCAGGAAGAAGGAGCTAAGAAAATATGGTTTTGAAAAGATAAGCAAAATTACAAATGCACTTTATTTGACGAGTAGAATGAATGTTGCATATATAGGAATGCAGCGTAGAACATAAGGAAGTTCATATCTACCAACTCCAAAATCCAAAGTTGTAATTCATCCTACTATATGATAAACTTAAGGAAAGTAGATGGAACATCAGAAATATATTTGTGCCCCTACTTTCTTCTAGAATCCTTAACTATGGGTAACTTTGGTAAATGGCTGATTATGGATCGTAATTCAACATGACACCAGAGGTAGTGTTAACTCCAGTTCCTGGCTCCTGTCTTTAGTTATTCAAGGAAAAATCAAGAAAATATTTCTGTGAGCGTGAAAAACATTACAACCATTCCTCTAAAATCAATGAGGAAAATCTGATATTTGGATTTATAAAATCTAGTTTTAAAAACAAAACATGTTTCCTCCCACTATGTGGAAAGATTCACTAAAGAGGTAGTACAAAATGTTTCAAGTTCATTGCTATTACATGTTTTCATTGTTTCTTGCCTGAAAACAGGTTTCTCATGTCTGTGTTGCAACAAAGGCCATTATTTCACTTTTCTAAATCTTATCCTAATTGCCTCCTTAGTCCAGATAAATGTTTTACGTTATTCTACAACTGGTCTGCATCCTGAGCATTGTTGCAAAAATTACATTTTAATGAAATCCTCCTCAATACTTCTTATTAACATCCTGCATTTATCTCTGTATTTAAATTAATATTTTGGGCTACCCATTCTAAGCTTTTCCTGATTAATTCCATTCCTTTTTTGAGATCATAATGTTATAACTGGTGTGTATGTGTGTGTGTGTGTATATATGTGTATATATATATATATATACATTTTATATATATATATATATATATATATATATATAAAAATTATCTTGGTCCATTGTTTTCTTCTTGTGGGAAAAGGTTATGTTAAGCCCCAATATAGTCACTGTTCCTGCTTAGGAAATACATATTAACTCTAAGCTAGAGAAGAAAGTCTGCGTTGGAAATACAAAGAATTTTGTTTCAAGGTGATCCTTGTAATGTTCTGAAAGAGCTGTGTGGAAGGAAGGAAGAGGAGGGAGGGAGGGAGGGAAAGGAAAGGAAAAGAAAGAAAGAATTCAGAAAGGAAGCTGCCGTGCTGTTAAAGTTAATTGAACCTCCAGGCTCAAAAGTCTTGATTATTTTTTTACTTCCAAAGTTAGGACTCATCAACCATGAGTGGGATCTAAGTTTGGCAAAATGAGTCTTCTCTCCTCTCTTTCACACCCTTTCTAGCATATGCTAGAGGCAGAATTTTCTCAGCTGGTTACAATAATGCAAGATCAACTTCTCACTGACTTTATAGTTTTCGATGTACTGAAACCTCTTCAGGCAGCTTTTCCTGCTGTTTTCTCACTTTCTCATTTGTTCCCACCCTGCAGGTATCTTTTCCCATTTTGTGAGTGTTCCTTTCCCGTCTAAGAGCTTTGAAAAGTGATCTGCATTCCCTCTAGGGGCTTAGGGACACAAAGAACAGGTTAGCTATTTCAAGAGAAGATGTTACTGCCATTTTGGCACTCATCTGAAGGCCACCATTTCCTTTGTTTCTAAAGTACATTTATGTGGATTTTTTTTTTTTTTTTTTTTTCTATTCTGGGGGGTTTCTGTGGTTTTCCCTCTTTTGGTGCGGCCCACTGGCGGGGGACCTGCAGGCTCAGCGGCTATGGCTCACGGGCCCAGCCGCTCTGCAGCATGTGGGATCTTCCCGGACCGGAGCACGAACCCATGTCCCCTGCATCAGCAGGCGGACTCTCAACCACTGCGCCACCAGGGAAGCCCCCACATTTATGTGGATTTTTAATTCGCATGGAGGCAGAGGTGCTGATGATACTGAAGGCTTGGTGACATTTCAGGAACACTGAAATGTTCTCCTCAATGGTTCCCCACCATTACTGCCAGTCATTATCCCACCTATGTGTGCAGCCCCCCCCCCCACCCCGTCCTGACGCTATCATTTTCCCAAAATGGGAAATGCTGACTTGGATAGTATCTTCACTTGCCTCCAAAGATTTTAACTTGTCAACAGAATTGAATTGGGAACCCAATCACATTTTGATCCATAGTTCAAAATGTCTCTTAGTTAAATTTATTACCAGAAATGCTAATAAAGTTTTATGTCCTTTCCTTTCTTCATTCATTCTCTGGGAGAGAATAATGCATGGGAATATGACCCAAAATGGTAGCAAGATGGAGATAAGCGAAGCATTAATGTCATTGATGCTGGACTTTAGAGAGCCATCTTTCAGTTATTGAGAAGGACCATAACTAGAGATGCAATGAAATACTAATTAACAGAAAATTTCTCTATAAGACCTCTTAAACCTTTTCATTTTGAAGATAAGTGTATTTCCTAGTCCATTATAAATTCTTCAACTTACTGTTAAGTTTGAGAAAATACATATACTGCAAAAAGAAAGGAAATAAAACTTTTGTATTTATTACCTAGACTATGCCTCAAGAACACTTAGAAGGAGAGATTATTATCCTTATTTAACAGAAGAAAAAATGAGGCTGAGAGTGCATATATAACTGCATCAAGTTATTTTTATTAAGGATGAAACTAGGTTTCAAACCTATTTTTTGTCTGAATGCATGCCTTCCAACTAAACCTTGTTGCGTCTTAAGGAAATTCTCTTGGCCACCTAATCAATCATTGCCAAAACACCATATTTGGTATTCTTTAGGAGGATGTTCTAGAAGAAAACCCAGTGGACTCATAATTCATACAATTTATTTTAAAAATTTCTAAATGCTGTTCAGAAACCTACACAGCACTATAAAAGACCTGGACGTGTCCTCTTTGGTGGTTTGCTAACGCTAATCCAAAATTCATTGTACCCTGAATTTACAGTAGAGGTGTATTAGCCATGCATTTAGATGAAGGAGCTTTTAAAGATATTTCAGTTGTACTTTATTCTCATGAGAGATTTTTTTTTAAGTGGTAAGATTTGTCTCTTGTCTTGTTTTATCCTGGCAAGTACATAGATCAATACTGCTTAGAATTTGTGGAGACAAATATAAATAAACCTCTAAGTCTAAATAAAACACCTTTAAGTATGTACCTATTTCCTTTGGATTGCTTCCAAAGAGCTCTTTGCAGCTTTTGTAATGCACAAGTCCTAGAGGCTACTGGTGGAAAAGTCACTGTCTAGAAGAAAACACTGAGAAATAGAAAAAGACTCCTCATTACTTTTACATAGAAAGAACACTTAGTTCCTCTGTCTCCTTTACAAAGAGGGGATATTCTTCCCCGAAGTGTAAGAGGACACAGAAGTAGAAGTTGGGAACACAAATGTGGGGAAGAAACAATTCAATAATTTTGTTACAGTGGTGAAAAGGTGAGGATGAAGTGAGGTGGTGGGCAGGAGAGTAGTTCATTCTAGAAATGGTGCTGATGTTGCAACAGCATCAGTCATAACTCAGTCCTTCTTATTTATTTATTTATTTATTTATTTTTTTGCGGTACGCGGGCCTCTCACTGCTGTGGCCCCTCCCGCCACGGAGCACAGGCCCTGGACACGCAGGCCCAGCGGCCGCGGCTCACGGGCCCAGCCGCTCCGCGGCATGTGGGATCCTCCCGGACCGGGGCACAAACTCGTGTCCCCTGCATCGGCAGGCGGACTCTCAACCACTGCACCACCAGGGAAGCCCAGTCCTTCTTATTTAAAAGATGTGCTTCCTTCCAACTCTTTTTTCCCCTTCACTTGCCTACAGAAAGGCATCATTCTCTATCAAAATATTCTTTTCTATTTATTGACGATTCTCTTCTATTTATTGACGATTCTCTTCTTAAGAGTACCAAAAATGAAGTCTTGTGAAAACGAATAGTTTAATAATTCCCCATCCAGAAGTTCATAGCCATAAGCCAAGGGGCCATTTGAATTTACATCTTACACCTTAGCATGTCCATTGTCGTATAATCTTAAGTTATAGGTGGATTTTGTTAAGCTACTTCAATAAAGGAGTAATAAAGTAACCAGCTATTTTCCTGCAGTGGACATAAGAATTGTGTGACATCTAATCTTCTCATTCACCTGAGGGATCTTTTACAGTCTCCTGGTCAGACTGTTTTAGAGTTTGCATCTGAAGACAGACACTGACAAAACTGCATCCTTTGTCCAAGGTACTTGCAGGGTCTAAAACTGATGTCCTATGAGGAATTTTGAGAGAATTTAGGTTGAATTGTCCGGAAAAGACTAAAAGAGATTCTTATAATTGCCTTCAAATATTTAAAGAAATATAAAATAATCAGAGGGATCAGACTCATTTATATTTAACTTCAGGGAGAAGCCAAAGATTCAAGCTGATGAATTTATCTGGGAGGTAAGGCAGACAAACCTCAAAAGATTAGAAATGTTCCCAGAAAGAATGGGTGGTGTTCTGAGTAATGAATTCCCGTAGCTAGTGGTGTCCAAGCAAAGGCTGGATGGTCCTTCAAGAGTGAAGGCTACACTCAAAACACAATCTCTTCCCTCAAAATGATTCTGTGATTATATGAATAGAGAGAAACTAAAGATCATATGTGACATGATTATCCATTGCCTAGGTTTATTCAGTACCACTGAAATAGGGGAATGTAAACTTCTGAGTATATCACTCTATCTAGTTCATATGAAATGACTTAGAAAAATAAGCTGTAATTTTAAATCTACCAATGACTAGTTTATGCCCAGCTGTTAATAATCTGCCTCTATTGACAGCTACTCATGTTAGCTCTTCAATATACTGCACTATGCTGTAGTTGACAATGATTATATATAAATTCTCAGCACCCGGCACTTAGAGAATCTCTTTAGAAGTATCAAAATCACTTAAATACTCTTGTGAAAAGGAGCAATTTTAATAGTTTTTCACTAATCAGTGATTGTTCACAGTTAGAACCAAGAGAATGACTTGGATTTATACAGTGAATCTGAAAAGGTTCCTACAAAACTCCAGCAATTTAAGAATTTAATCTAGTTAGAATATCATAAAGGTTACTTCCATTATAGACTATAACTACATGGGTTTTTTTTTTTTTTTTTTTTTTTGCTTTTTGGGGTTTTTTAAATTAAATATTCCTTTATTGCTGAAAAATGCTCACCAACACCTGACCCTTCAGTGAGTTGCAATCATTTTGCAATAGTAACATCAAAGACCACGGATTGCCACAATAAATCTCATCACAATGAAAAAGCTTGAAATATTGTGAGAATTACCGAAATGTGACACAGAGACACAAACTTAGCAAAAATAGTGCCAATAGACTTGCTCGATGCAGGGTTGCCACAAACATTCAATTTGTAAATAACGCAGTATTTGTGAAGCACCGTAAAGCAAAGCACAATAAAACAAGGTGTGCCTGTAATTAAAGCCCCTACATGTTTTTGGGGTTTTGTGTCTTACACTTGTGTTCATATTGAAAACAAAATTTTTTCTCAATGTTTTTGTCAAACAGATCCCACTAAGACCACCATGTTTGTTTTTCTCAAGTTTGTTTTTCCCCTATGAGAAGATCTCTTCACAAGCAAGGGCACCAATGGCATTTCTTTTTGGTGAGTCTCTTAAAAATACATCAGAGAGAACTTTCAAGCACATATTGTGAGTTGACCCTCTGGGTACTCATGATGTCTCTCATTATCAGCATCAGAACATTATTGTCCTACCCATGGCTGGATGATTCCTCAACATTGATAAAACTCTACCATGGAATATCATCGACCAACTTTGTTGATCACTGAGCATGTTTAATGAATTTTTATTTTACATTATTCTACTGGGTTTTCTTCTCCATGTAAACAGGATTTAGTCTTCACTAGCTCTTTAAAAGCACCATCATCAAGCCCACTTATAATGATTGTCCTTTGCCACACCTGGCCTTGTCTCTCTGCCATGGTTTCAGTAGACTCTACTTCAGTGAGCGTGCATCAGAATCACCTGGAGGGCTTGTAGAAACAGGCCGCAGGGCGCTATGCCCACAGTTTCTGATTGGTAGGTTTGGAGCATGGCTGAGAATTTACATTTCCTAACAGGTTCCCAGATGATGCTAATACTGCTGATTTAGGACCTCACTTTGAGACTCAGGACTCTACCAGCGTGCCTCATACTGTTTGCCAATTTTCACAGCTAGAGGCACTTAACGTCTTGATTCTGCCCCACGCATATAGGAAGGAATACAGGCCTTTCATTGGTTCAGTACAACGTAACTTTACCACGGGTTTGACGTGGGTAGCAGAGCTGAGCGTTTGCTGAGTTTTCCAGCTCCCATCCTTCGAGCTCTTCCTGGATTCCTTGGTGGACACACTATTTCTTCTGAGACTAGGACACTTGGATTTTCCTTGCTCTGTTCCTTCTGGAAGCTGAAGGTGAGCAGTTAAGTTCACTACCCACATCTGGGAATCTACCAGGTTGCCTTCTGGACATTTGTGACCTTATGCTCCCTCTGGCATTTTTGTTTTACCCGCACTTTCTTTCTGTGGCTTGTTGTTAAGACTTTGAAGTTTGCCTTTTCTGTGCCAGTGAGTCTAGCGTCCTAGGTCTGGCATTCCCTGACCCGACTTCAAATACCTCAGGCTACCTTCATCTCTGCTTTTCAAATGTGGATTATTTATTCAGTTGAACAACATTGTTGCTATTCCTGTGACTGCTGCCTATTCTTTTGCTCTCTTGATTTCTATATGTGTTTCCAGATCCCTCAACCCCAAGCTCCATCTGCCTCATGCTCTGAGACTCAGTGCTGGCTTGGTCTTTTTCCTCTATGAATGATTACGTTTCTGGTAAGATCATGCAAGTTGGCCGGAAGGTTCTAATGTCACCTACACGCATGACTTAGACCCAAGTAAGTCAACTATATTTTTTCCTTTTTAAACCTGTGTCAGGGAGGTCTCTGGGCTTGTTATGCAAAGTGTAGTCTGAGAATCGGTGGCTTTCAGCATTTGGGGGTGCTTGTTAGAAGTGGTGAGCCTCAGGCTCCACCTCAGATGTACTGAGTTAGAATCTGTATGTAACAGGAGCCCCAGGTGATTTTCATGCACATTGTAAAGAACTGATGTATGGTATAGAGGCTATAGGAGGAACTGCTGCCACCTGAGACTAAATGGAACGCTCAACCTTACCAATCACTTTTCCAACTTCCTTATCACCACTGATGTAATTTTACAAACCTGTGTTGGGTGAGTTTCCCACTGACAGTGTGAACTATGACCAACAACCCATGATTCTGCAGGAACCCAGAGTCTCTCTGTGTACGTCTCACGTTTGTTGTTTCTTGGGATTTCTCTTGCACAAAGCCTTTTCTACTGTGTCAACATACCAAGGGAATATTTCTTCATGCTTTTGGCCATGATCTGATGTGGGCTTAGATGACAGGCAGCCTGAGGGTCCAGGGTGGATGAATACTACTCAAGTTCAACAATAAATTTTAGGTGCTTAATGTAATGCTGGCCCACAGTAGGTGGCCATCCAAACATCTCTCGTCAGCATTTATTATGGAGAAGATGTTATCGGTAGGTCAGGCTGGGTGAACTAACTCCACCCCAGAGCTTCTGTGGTGGATGGGGCCGGCAGTACTGGCCTGGACAGTGACCAGTGAATGGCCTTGTTGCCAGCAACCCATCCCTAAAGGAGCAATGCTTCAGGCAGTGACTGAGTCCAAAAGTCAGGTCCAACCATTGCAGGGAGGGGGCTAATAAGACACATACAGAGTGTCAGAGCCTCAGTCGAGACTGCCTACCTTCAGGATAGGGCTACACCCCAAAAGGAAGAAATGGCCATGTTAAGCTGGAGACCCAGGTGGACAGGCCCCTATTCATAAGCAGTGCCAGAGAAAGAACATGGGTTCTATCAATAGAATCACAAGCTGGGTTTGTGTGACCTTGAGTAGTTTAACCTTGGATGGTCTTCCTAGGCAAATGTCCAGGATCTAATAGGGGACTCATAGTAGATGCTTAGTTCAATGGTAGTTACTATTATGTTTATTGTAGGGGGAATCATATTCTTATGTGAGCCTATGGACCTGAGGCCTACTCCAGGTTCTTTGAATTCTGACCAGATTGGTTGGAAGGTTGGGTAGCTAGTGTAGTTCAGGATCTGAGCAGAAGGCAGAATGCATGCTCAAAGCACAAGTGCTTAGCAGGGTATATTGGAGGACTTTTTTTTCCCCCTTTCCTCTTTTGTGCTCTTCTCTTGTAATTTGATGACTATCTTTAGTGTTGTGTTTGGATTCCTTTTTCTTTTTTGTGTGTATATCAATTATAGGTTTTTGGTTTGTGGTTACCATGAGGTTTTGGTATAGCAGTCTATATATATGTGATTGTTTTAAGTTGCTGATCTCCTAATTTCAGATGCATTCTAAATATCCTTCATTTGTACTCTTCTCCTTTCACGATTATTTGTTTTGATATTATGTTGATATTTTACATCTAATTGTTTTGTGTGTCCCTTAACTGCTTATTGTGGATGCAATGATTTTATTACTTTTGTCTTTTAACTTCCCTACCAGTTTGTGTGTGGATGATTTCCTATCTTTACTGTAGGTTTGCCTTTACCCATGAGCTTTCCCATTTCGTAATTTTCTTGTTGCTGGTTGTGACCTTTTCTTTTCTGCCTAGAGAAGTTCCGTTAGCATTTGTTGTAGAGCTGGTTTGGTGGTGCTGAATTCTTTTAGCTTTTGCTTGTCTATAAAGCTTTTGATTCTCCATCAAATCCTAACGAGGTTCTTGCTGGGTAGAGTATTCTCGGTTGTAAGTTTTTTCCTTTCATCACTTTAAATATATTGTGCCACTCCCTTCTGCCCTGCAGAGTTTCTGCTGAAAAATCTGCTGCTAGCCTTATTGGAGTTCTCTTGTATGTTATCTGTTGCTTTTCCCTTGTTGCTTTTAACATTTTCTGTTTAATTTTTGTCAGTTCGATTACTATGTGTCTTGGTGTGTTCCTCCTTGGGTTAACCTGTATGGGACTCTCTGTGCTTCCTGGGCTTGGGTGACTGTTTCCCATATTAGGGAAGTTTTCAGCTCGGCTTGGGTGACTTTCCCATATTAGGGAGGTTTTCAGCTCTTACCTCTTCACATATTTTCTCAGGCCCTTTCCCTCTCTCTTCTCCTTCTGGGACCCCTATAATGTGAATGTTGGTGTGTTTGAC
The DNA here is from genome assembly GCF_003676395.1 of Aethalodelphis obliquidens. NCBI lineage: Eukaryota > Metazoa > Chordata > Mammalia > Artiodactyla > Delphinidae > Aethalodelphis > Aethalodelphis obliquidens. The sequence goes on from NW_020837947.1 coordinate 36,683,708, forward strand.
ATTGTTCCAGAGGTCTCTTAAACTGTCCTCATTTCTTTTTTCTTCTGTTCTGTGGTAGTGATTTCCACCAATCTGTCTTCCAGCACATTCATTCTTCTGCCTCATTTGCTCTGCTATTAACTCCTTCTAGTGTATTTTTCATTTTAGTTATTGTATTCTTCAACTCTGGTGTTCTTTATATTTTCTAACTCTGGTGTTCTCTATATTTTCTTTATATTTTCTAACTCTTTAAATACTTCTTACAACTTCTCACTATGTGCATCCATTCTTTTCCTGAGTTCTTGGATTATCTTTATGATCATTACTCTGAACTCTTTCTTGGGTAGATTGCCTATCTCCACCTTACTTAGATGTTCTTCCAGGATTTTATCTTGTTCCTTTGTCTGGAACATATTCCTTTGCTGTCTCATTTTCTTTAAATTTCTATTTGTATTTTTATGTCTGTGGTAGGTTACATTTCTCAACCATAGAGAAGTGGCCCTCTGTAAGGGATGTTCTATGTGTCCCAGCAGTACAGTCCCCTCCTGTCACTCAAGGGCCAGGGAAGAGCTGTTCCAAGGGTAGCCTCTGACCTGAGTTTACAAACTCAGTTCTGCAGCTGCAGGATTGTAGTTTTCTTGCTTCTAGTGTTTGCCCCCTGGAGGGTGAGTTTGGTCTAAGAGGCTTGTGCAGACTTCCTGGTGGGAGGAGCCGATGCCTGCCCTTTGGTGGGTGGGGCTGGGTCTTGGCCCTCTGGTGGGCAGACCTATGTCAAGGGGCTTGTCTAGAGGTGGCTGTGGGCTCAGGAAGTCTTTAGGCAGCCTGTTTGCTGATTAGGCAGCAAACAGGGGGGCCCTGTGTTCCTGACCTGTTGGTTTTTTTGGCCTGAGGCTTACCAGCACTAGAGCCTACAGGCTGTTGGGTGGGGCCAGGTGTTGGTGCTTATGACCCAGGCAAGATGTCCGCCTTCAATAAGAGTTCATATAGATGGCACTCTCCAGTATCTCTGCCATGGCCACTGGTGTCCATGTGCCCAGGGTGAGCTATAGCTGCCCCCAACCTCCCCAGGAGACCCTCCAAGACCAGCAGATAGGTGTGGCCCAGGCTCCTATGAAGTCACTGCTTCTGCCCTGGGTCCTGGTGCCCATGAGACCTTGTGTATGCCTACCAAGAGTGGAGTCTCTTCTTCCCCTAGTCCTGTGGAGCTCCTGTACTCCAGCCCTGCTGGCCTTTCAAGCCAAATGCTCTGGGCCTCCTCCTCCTGATGCCAGAACCCTAGGCTGGGGAGCCTGACATGGGGCTCAGAACTCTCACTCCTGTGGGAGAACTTCTGCCATATAATCTCCAGTTGGTGGGTCTCCCACCTGGGTGGTATGGGATTTGATTAAATAGCAAGTGTGCCCCCTCCTACTGTCTTGTGGTTTCTTCTTTGTGTCTTTGGACATAGAATATCTTTTTTTGGTAGGTTCCAGTCTTTTTTATTGAAGGCTGTTTAGCTAGTTGTGATTTTGGTGTTTTTGTAGGAACAGGTGAGCTCAATGTCCTTCTACTCCACCATTTTGTCCTTCTGGGCCCTACATTTTTTTTTCCCTTAGGTTTCTTGTCATGCCTCCGAGAAAGTCTGAAGCAGACTGGAGGACCTAGGCTTCAGGGTTCTGCCTGACAGTGAAGTTCCAGGGCAGCTTGTGCTCCAGTAGTCTTGGGAGTCCTCATAAGCACTGGGACCAGCAGCAGCAGTGGTGATGAGCGACTCTGGTCTCTCTGTAGTTTTCAGGGTCAGTAGAAAATGGATGGATGAAGGTATCTAGATTCCAAGGTTCTCTCTTTTTCTTTCCCATAGTTCTCCCAGAAATCATGAATTGAACTCTAAGAAAGCAAATTGCTTGCATGAAATAGATTTTTGGTCAGTTACAATAGGTCAGAATGGAGGAAATTCCTTGCCTGCCAGAAGTTTTCCAACAGCCAAATGAAAAGATACACAGGGCGAGATCCCAAAGGAAGGAGCTTCTGTCCTTGTGGAGTTTGGGGACCTGCGTAATGGCATGCAGAAGCATTCTGGTTTCCCAGTCTGGAAGCCTACATGGTTTTGAGTAACTTTGCACTTTAAAAAATTCAGTCACAAAAGAACTGAAATTTATTGTAGATCCTTAGGCTAGATCCAAACCTGACACATCTGACTGCTTTCACTCTAAAATGCTGTAATTAATTTTTCCTGGTGCTACATCATTGTCACTTAGCATGGATTGAAGCTTTAGTTTTTATTAACTAGGGAGAAATCAAACTATACAGTTGAGTCCATGTTAATCATTCTCCATAAAGAGAGATGTATGTGTCTGAATAGTAAGACTATTTCACGTTCAGGAAAATTTTGAAAGAGCTCATGTAACTCATAGCAATCACTTTTTTTTCTCCTGGTCTAAATTATCCAGGTAATTATGTAATTTCTCTGCTCTGTTTACCAGTGGAAACTAAGATGTTAGGGCTGGTGGGAAAAGTAAAAGACGGTGAATAAGAAAATTGAGGTCATGGCCGTGGGCATCATTCTCTATATTGCTTTCTCATTCTATAATACAGAGGAGATAATGAAAATCCCTTTCCAGATAATTGAGTACCAGAGAAATATAGTTGGAATTGTTACCTTGAATGAGGACGAATTTGGTCTTAGTGGTAAAACTCTGTAGGATATTGAAATAATGAGATTTCTGACAATTTGTAATAATTAACCGTTTTCATCTGAAGAATCCTACCTGTAACTGGAGATTAGCACACCGCTGAGAAACTTTTCCCATCACTTTGAGATACTTCCCTCTATGGCAAAGGACAGTCTTGACGTGCTCTTACAGTATTAGTGCCCAGAACCTGTTCCCTGGCTGTGTCACTTTGTCCATAGGACTCCCCCTACACCCAATCCTGACCTCTGCCTAAGTGTAAGGAGCCTACATTTGCCTGTATATATTTCTGAACACAATATTGGCTTACCCACCCTGCTCTAACCCTTCTTCTCTGCACTCTAACCTGACACCCCAGACTCTGCACGTAGAATCCTTGCATGACACCTCTTCCTATGCTAGCTGCATTCCTGCCTGTATCTTCCCATCAGCATGGTTTGGATTCAGATCCTGGGCCTGCCAGTCAGTCCTTCTGTAACCAACTGCTTTCTAAGACCCAATGTGCAATGCACATCAGCATAGAACCTAGAGTCTTAATATATTCAGTAACTAATTGGCATAAATGTCTCTTGGATATGGCAAGTATCCAAGAAATACAGCTTCTGAATTGACATTTATTGAGTCAGTATGTTTCGTGTACTTATAATGAATGTGGTGATGTGAGCTCTGTCTCTTTATAACTTGGCTTAACCTTTCCTTTTGGCTAAAATGGATTTCTGGATAGTATATAATTTTTTGGCAATATCTTAATGTTGAAAAAGGTTTTGATGTTTATCAGATTTAAACCATAAACAAAGCCGATAAAGGAATAAGAAACTTGTGTTCAACTAGATTAATGATCCTAAGTAGGTGTAGCTTCTCTTAAGCTCCAAGGTACTTATTTTCTTCTTCAATGTAAACAGAAAACAGTATTTCTCCTGTGTACATGGGTAAATTATTCCTTCCCATGGGCCAAAATAAAAAAAAAAATCTTGATACACTAGTTTTCTGGGGCATAATTTGAGGTGGGAAACAGGATAGAGTATGAATTTGGGGGCTAGTGGAGTCCGAGAAATCATTTCAGAGCCTTCTAGACACAAAAGATAAACTGTCTATCAGTATCTGAGGAAAATACCTAAATTTTCAAAAGTTAGTTTTTGGGGCAAAAGTCCCCTGAAAGTGGGAGGACTGTTCTGATAGACTTCTGATCCCCTGCCCTCTCAGAATTCTTATATCCCTGGGGCTTACTTGTTAGACTCGATGAATTAGGAGAAAAGAAAAAGTACTCATCTCCCACTCTTCAGGTTTTCAGAGATGAAAAAAAAAATTCCATTTCATTCCTCCCCAGTAGAAAGATGGGAGAAATGTACCTCACATGTCTCTCTTTCCTCTCACTGAGCCCCACCACCTCCATGAAGAGTGACTTATCTGATGGGTAAGTTTGGAAAAGGCACTGAGCATGCTCAGTTTGGTCGTACCTCTCCTCTTATTTGGAGCCAGCCCATCTGCAGAATGTACACAATTTTTATAACTCCACAGGATGAAATCAGAGGCCATGCTATATCTTCTTCGCAGTAATATTCATATGGATATTTCATAAAAATATTAACATTTTTATATTGTTATCCTTTATAAAAACATGCAAGTCAACTGAATTTATGCCTGAAAGCTGAATGATCCTACACTGGAGAACGGGGCATGAATACAGGAGCCCCATGAAAGTACTGGAAAGGAGTCTGTAATACTCAAAAGCCCACTTTTGAGTGGGCTTTTAGTATTATAGTGCCCATAGCCCACTTTTGAGGAATGCTGAGTTTAGGACCCCAAATCCATAACCCATGGTTAGTTGGATTACAAATGTGAATCTTATACTAGACAAGGATCAACAAAACTAGTTAGCTTCTGTCTCTTGCCCAGGTAGAATATAGTACATTCAGATAAAATTAGCCGTATATCATTAAAATATCCATCCCCAAGTTCCTGGGAACCTGAAAGGGCCTGTTTCATGAAAATTAACTAAGATTACAGTTCTTCAGGATAATGAAGGGCCATCACTGTGAAGGATAAAATATAAAGAAGACATGATTATAGCCTTCAAAGACTAAACAACCTGCTAAGCAGTCAGTCAAACACAAGAAATTACATCATAAGGTAGAACATGGCTGTAATCTTAGGAAAGATTAGCAAAAACACTTTTGAAGTTAAGGAAGGTCATATCCGGTTGACCTATCATGAAAGGCTTAATAAAGGAGTTGATATTTTAACTAGGCCTTGAAGAACAGAGAATATTTTAAGTAAGAAGGGAATGATGGGCAAAGGTAAAAAGTGAACAAAATAATTTAGAAAGGAAATAAGAAATGGTGAGTTGGTCTATGGGGCTACAGTGGTTTGCTTCTGTACGTGTATGTATGTGATTGTGGGCACAAATGTGTAAATACGTGTGGGTGTGCACATGCGAGCATGAATTTGTAAGTGTGTGAATGTATGTGTGAGCATGAATGTGTGTGTGTGTGTGTATATACACATGCCCCCTGGGACAGTCACTGTGGGAGTAATGAGGCTGTGAGTGGGATGTGCTATAGGAAAGATGAGAATCATAGGACACTAAAGCAGAAATAAGAGGACTAATGGAGCATCCTTTTGAATATGATACCCATAAGTACCTGGGATTTTGAGTTTACACAATCTAGAAAGCCAGCTTGCATGATGGAGTATTTAGACTTGCATTGTGTAAAGAAAAGTGAGGGATGGAAACTGACATCTGTTGACAACTTTATAGATGTCATCTCATCTCATTATCACTACAGTCCTTTGGAGAGAACATTCTTACATAGAATGAGGGAAAACGGAAACTAAGTGATTAAGTGACTTGCTAAAGTACAACTAGGACCTGGATTGAACTCACATTTGTCTTACTCCAAAGCTTATGGTTTCCGCCCAATACAAGTGATTTTCAAATTTTAGCTATTTGTACAATAGCTATTTAGTTTGCCTTATTACTACTTGTACTAGTTTCTTAATATTTTCTTATAATTAACTTATACATAATTTAATTTATTTTGAAAAGGAAATTCATATCACTATTTGATGTGCTGGTTATACTTTCCTAATACAAACGAAAGTTCCTGTATAACATGGTATCCTCTAACTAGCACATAAGGTTTCTTTGTAAAAACCTTACACCCCCAGCCCCAGGGATTCTGGCCTGGCTTAACTCTGATTAAAGACACAGGGCTTGGTGAGGAAAATCAAGACTGTATTTCAGCCTCCACTTACCCCTTCAGGCAGGTGTCTTCGGGCAGGGCACAAGCTGCACAGCTGTATGTAGTGGCTCTGAACAAACCTCTTAAATTGAAAAAAAAAACCCAAAATACCTGCCTGGCCATGTACCCAGGCACTTTTGGAAACCCTGCATATAATCTAGCACTTTTGGAAATACTGCCTTTCACAAAATAAGAAGGGGCCTGCCAGTTATCTTGATATCTGGGGAATTCCTCTTTTAGACCTCTATTTAAGTATGGGAAGCATTTAATGAGGTATGAATCATTTCACAGAATGTTTTCCTAGATGTTTAACTCATCTTTTTTTAAGAAATTAATTTATTTAATTTATTTATTTTTGGCTGCGTTGGGTCTTTGTTGCCACACACGGGCTTTCTCTAGTTACGGTGAGCAGGGGGCTACTCTTTGTGGCAGTGCACGGGCTTCTCATTGCGGTGGCTTCTCTTGTTGCGGAGCATGGGCTCTAGGAGTGCAGGTTTCAGTAGTTGTGGTGCATGGGCTTAGTTGCTCCACGCCATGTGGGATCTTCCCGGACCAGGGATCGAACCCATGTCCCCTGCATTGGCAGGCAGATTCTCAACCACTGTGCCACCAGGGAAGTCCCTTAAGTCATCTTTAAAGGTGTTCTAAATATATGGATTTACACACCTGGATATGTAAATGCTGTCTCTTTGGTCAATGGATCTCCATTGTACAGCTGATGATAACAGCTCAGGTGTCCTAGGACCTGCCTCTTGATATGGTTATATCATGACTCAGTGATTCATTTACTGCGTATTTTGTCAGAAGTTTCAGAATTTCATCAATTCAGAGCTGATCGCAAGGCTCCCACAAACTCTGAAAGCTTTTTGAATGGGACTTTTGAAGTCTGGCCCATCACCTCTGTTTTTAGTTCATTTTCTATATTCCTACTTAGTTCAGATCCTGACAATTAATTCCTCTTTAGATATTCATGCAAAAAGCAAAAAGTATTCCTTTTTCTATTTTCAAGTGGTAACACAAAGTAAATCTGGTTATATATACATTTTAAAGAAGACAATGTGTTACAATAAAAAGAGTAGGGGCTTTGGAATGAGACACACTTTGAATCTGACATTTGATGGTTTCCAACTGTGTAACCTTAGCCAAATTGATTAACCTTTCTGTCTTCCTCTTTCAAATGTGGATAATACTTTTAAGTTTTTCTAAGAGACCAAAATATATAAAGCAACTGCAGCACAAAGTAGGTGCTCAATGAAAATAATTTTTCTTCTTTTGTAATAACTTCAGATTGTATACTAAAAAGGAAAGATAAGCTATTGAAGAATTCTGTAAAACGTTTGATGTATCACTGTTTCCTATCCAACTATTTGGTACTATGAAATGAACCAGATATTTCCTGCTTGCTATCATTTTAAGCAACTACCTTTCTCCAGATAAAAAATAAAACAAAGGACTATGATTTCATATTCCTGAATTATAAGAGCTAGCATTTTCCTTCCCTGGTCACTAGGGTCACAGCCTTAGTGAAGAGCAGAATCTGCTCCAGGCACCAAGCCCCTCTGCTGTGGCAGTGAGGGAAACTTGACTTAAGAAACTGACATGGTGTCAAATCTCCCATTGAACTGCAGCCTGTGTGGTTTAAAAATTAGATTTTTAAGAGAGGATGTGTCCCAAGGAAAGAATACAATTGTACATCGATTATATTTCGTGCCTAAGTGGAATGAAGGAAACTTTAGTGTCAGGAAGATGGAGGAGGAAAACGCAGATCAATATTACAGAGGATGCTCAAGGAAATGACTTTTCTTCCTACTTAGTATTTTAAATGTGTGAATGATGCATCTTAGTGATTTAATTCTCTTAGTTAAGGACAAAATAAATATAAAAAAAAACTGGCTTTTAGAAATCAAGAAGTTAAAATGGAAAATTGTAAGAAACTAAGCAATACACATGAGCCACTTTATTTAAAAGAACTAATGAGAAAATACAGTGATGGATTTAATTTTTTATTTAAATAAATTATAACCATTTGATCAGGTGATCTTTTCAGAATTCAAACCTCTAATTTTAACAAGTAGATAATCGGATTCAAGACAAACACATACCACAAATAGGGTCAAACTTCTTGAGGACAACCTATTGCAAGAAATAAAAGTCCTACCTTAAAAAGTGTAATGCTGTTCCCTGCTTCTGGGAAAGTGCAGAAAATAAATAATATTTTTTGCCATAATTTGTAAGGCTTCCCCATAATTGGGATTTTAAGAAAGTGAAAGTGTACCTATGAGAAGGTATTTTGCTAAGCTTATTCCTTTCACTTCAAACCATACCACCATCTCATGATAAGATAAGAAAATTGGTATTTAAGCATTAGAACGAGCATACTTTATTTCCATCTTCTCTGATTTGTGTAACCCTTAGAGTCTTAAAGCCACAAAGAAATTATATTACCTGCTGGTAAGTAACAGAACCAGATGGAAATCTCAAATCTCCTGAATCTTATTCCAATGTTCCTTCTTACACTTTTATTCTTCTAGATTGGACAAATTATTCACTCTTACCCTATTGACCTTACAGGGATCATCACTTAAGCAAAATGCCCTTTTCTTTTCTTAAACATCTGGAATTCGCTATTTGTAAGTGAGTAAGCTCACTAATTACTTCTATTAATCCTGTAGACTTATGTCTTTACCTAACATGAGAGTCCAGGGAGGTTTTCTCTTCTTAAGAGCATGTAACTGAGTATTTGTGTATATTTACCTGTTTGACACCTCTTTTTCCTTCTTCTGATAACAAGATTACCACTTTTGTTTTGGGAACTGCCTTTCCACGTGACATTAACTTGACCAGTCACAGTACTTCATCCTCGTAAACACAGTGATTTGTAAAAGGGAAAGGCCCTATTTCAAGGAGAAACAATCAAGAGTCCCCCTCAGTTGGGGGACTGAGCTGGACCTCAGAAGAGACAATGTCTCTCTTTCTGAGACTGAATACACCTAAGATTGAGAACTTGTAGTGGCCTAGTGCCATCTCTCCTACCATATCAGGGAGCATATCTAAGAGTGAGGCAATAACACAGAAGAAAACCAGTGAGAGTAACAATAAAGAAAAGACAAGACAAATTTCTGATAAATTCACATGACTTGTATCATTGGATTCTGCTCATCCTGAAGATAGCACCACCTCCTTAGATTTTCTAGTTTATGTGCCAGTACCTTCCCTACCTTCCCTCTTTTTCTCTTAAACCAGCTTTGGTTGAGTTCCTGTCACTTGGATTTAAAGAGTTGTAATACAATTTCATTCTTATTTATTTGCATCCTCGAATTTTCTTTAAGTAATCATTATTACACATAGTCACCATCCTCTACAACACTAAGATCTAAGGAATTATGCCTCTTCTTTTGTATTTCCTTTTCTACTCACATTTTTAAGTTTGTTGATACATGTTGAGCCCTGAGGAATTTGTTTTAGTCTTCTACTGATAAGCCATACACACTTAGGGATCTTCCTCTCCTCATAATTGAGTGTTTGTTCCCTTTCTCTACAGATGAGAGGGCCATTCTGCTCCTTCCCTTGCAGCACACTCATGCATGTGATGAGCCAAAGAACAGTTCTCAAGTGAAAACCTGAAACATATTTTGCTTCCCAGGATAAAATTTTCAGAGGCTGCAGGGCAGTGAGCATTGCAGTGGGCTGAATGGTGGACCCCCAAAGTATATCGATGTCTGAACCTCCAGAACCTGTGAATGTGACCTTATTTGGAAAAAGGGTCTTTGTAGATGTAATTAGGTATCTCAAGCTGAGATCATCCTAGATTATTTGGGTACACTCTAAATCCAATGACAGTTGTCCTTATAAGAGCCAGAAGAGAAGACCATGTGAAGATGAAGGCTTAGATTAAGAGTTATGCCTCTACAAGCCAAGGAAACCTGGAGCTACGGGAGAGGAAAGAGGCAGGAAAGAATTCTTCCCTAGAGTCCCCAGAGGGAGCATGGCCCTGCCCATACCTTGATTTCAGACTTCTGACCTCCAGAACTGTAAGAGAATAACTTTCTGTTGTTTGTCGTATTTTTTAGCGGCAGCCACAGGAAATGAACACAGGCATTATAAAACAGAAATGTGAAAATTATTACTTTAGAACCAATGAATGTACAGGTTATTATTTTTGTCACTGAGGTTCTCAGCCTAGGACACAGTCCTGGCCGGTTTTTGGACAGAATTGGCTCTGGAGCAAGGGGAGGGACAAGGATTTGCAGAGCAGTGAGGAGGCGGAAGTGTCTCCAGCCACAGAGTTGGGAGAGGTTTTCAAATATAAGCAAAGCCTTATTTAGGGATCACTTTAGTTCTCAAATTCTTCATTTGGAGAGAAATATTTTCTCCCAATCAAACTGATCATCTTTTCTTGAGGCAGTGATGTATAGTAAAAAGTGCATCGACCCTACAATCAGACAGGTCTGGGTGTGAATTATGGGTTCTGCCTCAGCTCTTCGATCTTGAATAGTCTCTGATCCATTCAGAGCAAATGAGACTTGTGCTCAGCGTGTGAGAAAGAAACGCTTACTCTCTTACAGATGAGAGTGCGAGGAGAATGTAGGGTCCAAAGTTGCTGAGTTATCTTCTGGCTCTGAAAGGACACCTCATCTTAGAATGGAGCCAACCAGAAAAATTGAAACCAAGATTGGGAGAGAAGTGAGACATTGATTACAAGATTTCGAATTCAGCTCTGCTGTACCCCCTAGACTTTTTAGTTACAAGAGCCAATAAGTCACATTTTGTCTAAGACGCTTAACCCACAGAGTGTTACTATACTATGTAAAGTCACGTAATATGATTCCTAAAATGTAATATATACATGATAAATATTAGTTCCTTATCGGCCTGGAATTCCACCAATGTATTTCCACAGAAAGTGCCTTAGAGGGGTGATTTTTCAACCGTGGCTACACATTAGAATCACCTGAACAGCTTTTAGAACATCTCCATGCGCAATAGCATTCCTCACAGATTAAACCAGAGTCTCTGAGAGTAGGATTCAGGCCTCAACTATGTTTTTTGTTTGTTTGTTTTTTGCGGTACGCGGGCCTCTCACTGTTGCGGCCTCTCCCGTTGCGGACCGCAGGCTCAGCGGCCATGGCTCACGGGCCCAGCCGCTCCGCGGCATGTGGGATCTTCCCGGACCGGGGCACGAACCCGTGTCCCCCGCATTGGCAGGCGGACTCTCAACCACTGCGCCACCAGGGAAGCCCCCTCACTATGTTCTTAAAGCTCCCCTGGTGATTCAAATATGTAGCCAAAGCTGAGAACCACTGTTTTATAGCTAATTCACAAACAGGATTTGTAGGTCAAGAAAAAAAATTAAAAAGAAGGCTTTTACTTTAAATAGCAACCCTAAATATTGCCTATTTATTGTGTCAAGATTTTGAAGTTCACTACCTCTGTGGAGACGGCTTCTAAGCTTGTTTTTGTTCCCCCTGGCAAATTGTTGCTAGTTTTCTTTAACAGGAGTCAAGAGAATATCTTTTTAGCCTCACTAGGCCATGCTCATTTATTCTTATTCTGCGAAAACCCCTCCAAGCTTTTGAGCTCGTTATTTTATTAGGGACTGATACATTTAACTTGACCATACACACTGCTAAAAAGCTTAGTCTTCCATTTGAGGCAGGCCAACAGTCTGTGTTATCTTTAACCCTTCAGCTTAGCTTATGAAAGATAGTGTTACATTGATAGCTGATGTTAAATTGTGTGCAAATTATGAACTTTTTAGGTCCCAGCCCCTATGGAGCGTATAAAACTGAAGATCCTTATGATAACCCTAGACACTTCTGGAAGAGTGGGAATTTGAAGCTACCGTGTGGCACAAGAGCAAGCACCGAATAGCTGTGTTTGCTATGTTGAGCTTCCGCTTTTCTCGTTTTTTAAATGAGGTGAATAATATTTCACCTATAAATCTTACAGGATAAATAAACTAGTTATTTGCATGGATGAGTTTTGTAAACCAAAAATAAGGATAAAATATAAGTTAGGCATTTTTGAAAAGTAGAGTTACCATACATGTGAGTTGTGCCTGTATGGTTAGAAGAATAAAGATGGTTCAATAAATACTAAGGCAATGCTTATCCAAAAAGTTGTGTCTCGTGGGTCAGAGAAGGAGTGGAAACCTGCAGAAATCATCTGGGCCTATGGTATTGTGTCATTTGTTTCTGTTCATTGTCATTCACATCAAAGGGAGAGGCCTCTGATATTTGTAGGCATCTAGAATGAGCCAGACAGTTTTAAAACATCATTTATTAACATTATTTGAGTGCCTAATATGTACTAGGCACTGACTTCGATAAATCCTCACAAGTAGTCTAGGAACCCAAGGGATGTTAAGAAATGTGAGGCTACACTACAATTAAATAGCAGAATCAGGATTTAAAATCAGGTCTTAACTCTGTAGCCATTTGTTTGCAATGATGTCACCCTGATTCCCAGTTCTAGCACAAAGACAGTTTTTCATCTAAAAAGGGATCGGGAACACTGACAATTATCATACATTTTTTCCCCCAGCAATTATTTTTCATACTGCAAGCTTTGAAGGTACTGTTCAATACAGGGGATGTGCTGGTGCAGATTCCTTGTTCCCCTACTGAAACCATTTGTCAGATTTTAGTTTGTCATCTTAGCATCTCACTGATGCTCTCATCACCAAAGTAGTAGTGCTTTTCAGGGAGATCGGCCTCTGTAACAGGACAGGACTTTGCAAAATCTATGCATTCTACCCTCTAAGCACAAATACCTCATTTAGGAATTTTGGATTCTTTCCCTCAAGTGAAGTGGAATTACCAGGTCAAAGAACTGAATGCTTTTCGTATCTATTAAATTTGTTTTAAAGACCATACTGTGAAAATGAAATATTCTGTTTCACAACAAAGATATTTGAGGCTTCGGAATTTGCAGAAATGGAATGTATCTCATAATTAGTTAAAACCATTTCTTTACACACAGTCTTCAAAAAGTCCTACTGGCTTCCAAGGAGTATAGAAAAACAATTTATTTGGTAGAAAACCTCTTCTTCCATTTTAACAGGAATAGAATTATAATTGCTAACAGGGCACAGGTTGAGAATCTTTGCAGACCTGAGGAAATGCACCTCCCAGCCGCAGCTTAGGTACTTGTTATATCTCTTTGATCCTCAGGTAATAAATCAAAATTGAAATAAATTTATCTTCATGTTCTAAATATGCAATGTAATTCTCTTCTTTAAATGTGATGATTAATGTGGAAACCTTTCCAGGAACTTTTGGGAGGAGATAAAGTTTTTTGTATTTAAAAAAATTTAAAGAAATTAAAGAAATTTATTTAAAGAAATTTTAGATACAGTGCCTTATAATTTTAAATTCATCAAGAGGAAACCAGCATTTTATTTTTTTATTTTTAAATTTTATTGAAGTATAGTTGATTTACAATGTTGTGTTAATTTCTGCCATACAGCAAAGTGATTCACTTATACATATATAAATTCTTTTTCATATGCTTTTCCATTATGGTTTATCACAGGCTATTGAGTATAGTTCCCTGTGCTACACAGTAAGACTTTGTTTATCCATTCTATATATATAGCAATAGTTTGCATCTGCTTATCCCAAACTCCCGATCCTTCCCTCCTCTAGACCCCTCCCCTTTGGCAACCACAAGTCTGTTCTCTGTATCTGTGAGTCTGTTTCTGTTTTGTAGATATGTTCATTTGCATCGTATTTTAGATTCTATATATAAGTGATATCATATGGTATTTGTCTTTCTCTTTCTGACTTAATGCACTTAGTATGATAATCTCTAGGTCCATCCATGTTGCTGTAAATGGCATTATTCATTCTTTTTTCATGACTGAGTAATATTCCATTGTATATATGTACCACATCTTCTTTATCCATTCATCTGTTGACAGACAGGTTGTTTCCATGTCTTAGCTATTGTCAGTAGTGCTGCTATGAACATAGGGGTGCCTGCTTATTTACACAGAGACCCTGGCCCAGAAGATGATTAGTATATTAACATCACAACGAACTATTCAGAAGAAATACTTTATATATATATGTATAAACCACAGTATATTAACATCACAATGAACTATTCACAAGAAATACTTTATGTATATATGTATAAACCACTTTTATCTCTGACTCCACATTTAGTGGGCCTACGATCTTGACCTGCCACAGTCTCAAAACCATCTTTTCATGAGCTGCTTTTTTTCCCCCACTCATCAAGGCATTAAAATAACCTGTGAATTGCTCCTCATAGCCACCGTGTTTCCCCTGCTTCTAACTATCTTTGTCTTTTGGAATTATAGTCTCTTTGTTCCTTTCAAAATTTAGATTCATTTAAGAGGACTTTAGATTTATTGGCTCTTGTCTTATTTGGAGAACAACCTTATAAAGCAAATTATACTGGCAGGAACATCTAACTATCTAACCACGGGCATAAAAACGTAATTTGTAGGGAAATGCAAAAAGAAAAAAAAGAAGAATTTGTTCTTTATTCAAACAATCTGAAATAAGATATTACTATCTTACTACCAGAGTCATGCAATGAGAATTACTGAAGAATTAGTGACTTGTGAACAGGTGCTATTGCTGATATAAACTTGTGCAGAAATTGTGCCCTATTATTGACTACATTCATTACTGTGAACAGAATATTTGCTTTTGGATTCATTCATCAAACTGCGAGAAACAAATCATTCTCTGCCGTCCCCACTACAAAGCTGTCTTTTTTAAAAAAATTAATTAATTTATTTATTTTACATCTTTATTGGAGTATAATTGCTTTACAATGGTGTGTTAGTTTCTGCTTTATAACAAAGTGAATCAGTTATACATATACATATGTTCCCATATCTCTTCCCTCTTGTGTCTGCCTCCCTCCCACCCTCCCTATCCCACCCCTCCAGGCAGTCACAAAGCACTGAGCTGATCTCCCTGTGCTATGCGGCTGCTTCCCACTAGCTATCTACCTTACGTTTGGTAGTGTGTATATGTCCATGCCTCTCTCTTGCTTTGTCACAGCTTACCCTTCCCCCTCCCCATATCCTCAAGTCCATTCTCTGTGTCTTTATTCCTGTCTTACCCCTAGGTTCTTCATGACATTTTTTTTCTTAAATTCCACATATATGTGTTAGCATACAGTATTTGTCTTTCTCTTTCTGACTTACTTCACTCTGTATGACAGACTCTAGGTCTGTCCACCTCATTACAAATAGCTCAATTTCATTTCTTTTTATGGCTGAGTAATATTCCATTGTATATATGTGCCACATCTTCTTTATCCATTCATCCGATGATGGACACTTAGGTTGCTTCCATCCCCTGGCTATTGTAAATAGAGCTGCAATGAACATTTTGGTACATGACTCTTTTTGAATTATGGTTTTCTCAGGGTATATGCCCAGTAGTGGGATTGCTGGGTCATATGGTAATTCTATTTTTAGTGTTTTAAGGAACCTCCATATTGTTCTCCACAGTGGCTGTATCAATTTACATTCCCACCAACAGTGCAAGAGGGCTCCCTTTTCTCCACACCCTCTCCAGCATTTATTGTTTCTAGATTTTTTGATGATGGCCATTCTGACTGGTGTGAGCTGATATCTCATTGTAGTTTTGATTTGCATTTCTCTAATGATTAATGAAGTTGAGCATTCTTTCATGTGTTTGTTGGCAGTCTGTATATCTTCTTTGGAGAAATGTCTATTTAGGTCTTCTGCCCATTTTTGGATTGGGCAAAGCTGTCTTAATTAGACTGTTTCTGAAGCCCAAGTATCCCTTAGACTTCCCCATTTGAATGTTTAGGTTCAGCTGGTGATTTGAATCATCCATAGATAGTTATAAATATGAAGAAATTTTAATCTTTTGTTAAGCCCATATATATTAATATGTCTCCTTAATACAATTCTTCTAATACCTGGTACTCAAACCAAGAGAGAAATAATAATTACTATTTGTATAACCACACTAAGGTTTTAGAATTTATAATCCCAGTCACGATTTTTATAAGTAGCATATATCCTGTTTGTTCATTCATCTAACAAACAGTGGACATGAGTGAATCATTGCACTGAAGGAGCTAATAATTCATCAAATAAGACAGCTAACATATGCCTATGAAGTACTATAATATGAGCTAGAGCCTGAGAGGTAAATAAGGAATATAAAATAATGCTGAAGAGATTTACAAGGAAGGAAGATCATAGAAGAATTCGGTGTAGATATAATATTTAAGCTAGCCCTTGAAGGATATTTAGGAATTCATCAAGTAGAACTGAGAAAAGGAAAAAACTGGTTTGAACAGTGCTATTGTGTCGGGCAAGTGTGAGACATGTTTGGGTTATAGAAAACAGTGTGGTTTGAAATATGTAGATGAATTTATTTTTAACTGTGAGAATAGATAGGAAATTACTTTGGAATGAGATGAAAAAAAAAATCTTAATTCTAGGAGGAAGAATTTTTGTTTTTATATCTCTTATTTTAAAGTAGCTACCAGTCACTAAGCACTATGTACCAGGCACTAAGATATTTTATTTGTAACATATCAATCAATTCTCTTAATGATTCTTTGAGATATTATTCTCCCTGTTTAATAAATGATAAAACTAATATTCAGATAAATATTTTGCCTAAGGTTGGTCAAAAAAGCTGGTCAGTGAGAGATCTTGAACTCAAAGGCAGACTTACTTGGCTCAAAAGGCTGTGTCCTATCCATCACATCACACTCTTGGACTTTATTCTTTAGGAAATGGAGATATGTTGAACACTTCTGAAGATGGGCATATCATGAGCAGAGTCATTCTCTTACACAATCTTTAGGAAATAACATGGCCACAGCTATGCACCAAGGAGGGTAATCTGCCAGTGGTACATAGGATGGAAACCAAGGTTCATAAATATAGGCATAAGGCAAGAAGAGTTTTACCCAGAAAGATGCAGCAGAGAATAGGTTATAGAAGTAATAAGAATTCACAAAAAATAGAACTTATGCATTGAATACTTTCTATTAAAAGAACAGAGATACATTTTGGTTTCTGAAATAGCCAATAAGCTTCTGCCAGACCAACACTTTTGCACATAACAACTATAAACTTTAGGCAAAATACAAAAAGCCTGAAGGCACTGGAAAAAATGTAGTCAAAAATGGAGAAGAGCTGACACTTCGAAGAAGGGAATGGCATATTGCAAGCAGTATATAAAGTTCTAATGAAACTCAGAGTTTCCGGCCAAAAGAACAAGATGACAAAATGCAGGGCAACCACAGATGCTAGGAAATAAGGGGAGAATATGAAAATGGAGATAACTGGAGAGGAAAATCCCCAAATTCTGTGTATAAATCTGCCAAAATATCTGGCTGTGCCCTGAAACACACATGCACAGGGCAGACTCCAAACTGTAAAGAATTATAAAAATATGGGAAAAGAATCTAAAAAACAGCGGATATATGTATATGTATAACTGATTCACTTTGCTGTATAGCAGAAACTAACACAACCTTGTAAATTAACTGTACTCCAATAAAAAGTAATTAAAAAAAAAAGAACCAAATGGAGATTTGAGCCACTTCTCAAGGGACAGAATTTGATTTGCAGTTTGAACCCAACCAAGTCAATTGCCTATTAAAACTAATAAACAAATGAAAAGTCAACACTCTTCAGAATAAGATAACGAAATATAGCCTGAAAGATACTCAATGTGCTGTCACATTTGGGCATCCCCTTACTCCAAAATTTACTGGGTACTGTCCTAAATAAAACAAGATTATTTAGATTCTCTTGGTGGATTTTCTCTCTGTATTAAAAAAAAAAAAAAAAAAAAAAAAGGGTGATGGAGTATCATCTAAAGAAAAGCCAGCTGGGTCTGGGTAAGAATTCACTGGGTAGTGCCTTGATTAACTGCATCATCCTAAAATCTGGCCCTCTGCTTTGAGTGACCAGACATTTCTTGACATCTATGGCCTTTCACGCCCCAAGTGTCAATTTATGGTAACTAATGTCATATGAGATTGGAATACTTATTTATTAATTTATATAAGAAATACACTTTTATAGACTAGAATAGTCACACTGGCATAATCTTCCTATGATCAAGCATGTGGGAAGTCAAATAATAATCAGAAACCCATTTTAGTTTTCCACAAGAAATCACTGTGGTAGACACAGGAAATATTCAAAGTGTGACTCCTCAGTGCACTTTCTCCCAGTAGGCAGACATGTATGAAATGCTAGGCTATAATCAGAAGGTAGCTTGGTGAGCCAGAAGTCAGAACAAGGGGAGTCAGATGAATAGAAGGTCTAATAGCATCAGGGTAAGAAAACCGGATGTATTCATCTCATAATGGTCTTGTTACTGACATGGAAATACTTAAAGAGCTCATTCTCACTTCCCACTGGATTATGCTTGCAGGGGCCCTGCCACCTTTTGTGCATTAACTCTCCTTTTTCTATTCTTCCAAGGCTGATTAATTCCACGACTGCACGTTCATGCTTTGGATATATTGAAACTTTGAAAAAGTTACATGCCAGTCCTGCTGACATGAGAGCCACCTGCTCTCTGTTAGGTGACTTTTGTATTTCTCAGCTCTTGAACATGTCGATTTGACAGTGTAATTCCCCAAAGATTATCCTATTTGTCTTATTTTTGGAGTGGGTTCTCACAAAAGTGAGATTTTCCTCCAGACCCTCTCATGCAAATAATAATAACAACATCAGTCCTCATCATCAGACATACATAGTTGGAAATGGTTTGAAGCCAAATACTCTTTAAGATTTCTACTTACTTTTGGGTATTTTGATTATATCTTTCCCAGACTTTTAATTTTTTCTTTTAATCCATATATTCATAAAGCTTAAAAGTGACATAGTGATCATCTGCCTCAATAGCTCCTCTTTGTAGGTGAGAAAAGTTCTGCTCAGAGAATTTTAAGCCATACAATATGTAAGTTATACATAGTGGAAAGTCGGGATCCACTGGCTTTTAGCCTCTCCTATCCTCTGCTACCTTATGGGCATTAGGCTTCAAGCATTAGATTTCCATAGAGATTTACTTTGTAATCTTTAGGCTGGTAACTCCATCTTTTGAATAATTTTGTTTTTTAATATTTTTACCACAGGATGAACACCTAAATTTCAAGTTAGGCAATACTGCTGTTAGTTATGTGGATTTAATTTATCTAAAATAAATTGCTGCTGCATTTTATTATTTTACTAATAATAAAGAAGGGAAATTTTTCTATTTTAGTTAATGCAAAGAAACCTTTAGTACTTGATTCTGGATTTGTTTCTTCCTAGCAGTTTTCACGTAAAAACCATGTTCCTGTAAAGAAGACCTTCATCTATTCCAATAACATGGATTGATTCAAATGAAAACTCAGCACAAATTATATAACCAAACAAAAATGCCTATAAATTATGGGAAGGAGGTGAATTGTTATTTTAAAATATAAACAATAATCTTCATATAAACTTTGAGAATGAATGGTAGTTCCAAGAAATAAGAAGAAATAAAAAATACTAGTGGAAATACCCACTGCTTGTTTCTTCAGCTGCAAGTGATACTGAAATTCAATGAAGCCAACATACATTGTAGAAATTTAAGTTGATAAAGAAATAATTTATTTTCTAAACTGTACTTATGGTAAAGCACTCAAAATTCCCCCCATCTTGTGTCCTAGTCACATTATGGGGATCTCAGTAAAGAATGGCAGGTCCAGTTTGGTCCAGATGTATGCCTCAAGAGAGAGCCACACTTAAGCTGTCTTAGCAAAGCTCATTATATTATAAACATCCAGGGGAAAGGAGACCAAAACTTCTATTAGTATATATACCTATATACAGTTGGTTGTCCATTAGTATCCATGGGCGATTGCTTCCAGGAACTCCATGGATGCTAAAATCTGTGAATGCTCAAGCCCCTTGTATAAAATGGTGTGGCACAATGAATAGAGTGGTCCTCCCTATCCATGGGCCTCACATCCATGGATTCAACCAACCAAATGCAAAACTGTGAAATTTCAATCCATGTTTGGTTGAATCTGTGGGTGTGAAACCTGTGGATAGAGAGGGTCAACTGTATAACTTTGGTTATATTGAATAATACATCTACACTCATGATTATTTTACTCTGTTCTATCTATTCTGTATATAATTTAAAACAGTGTTCATCTCTTGTTTTTAATACTATTTATCTCTTCTCCAAGGTAAATGATTCACAATCCTTTAATCGCTTAGACTAAATTTCCATTTCCTTAACCCTGATACCCTTATGTCACTAAAGAAGATGACCAAGTGAATAACAACAAAGTAATGAGGAATTATTTTAAAAGAAGTAGAATTTGGATAATATTAAATGAGCTATTTCTAATTAAAAATAGAGTTAAAGATGCTCGGTCAAACTTCTTCTGGCATAAAACAGTGTTTTCTAAATTTTTCTAAGTGCCTTTTGATTGAATGCAAATAAGAGTTTTTTAGATTTAAGTCAGGAATTCAATAATGGTAAGAAAAGTCTATCCTTTATGTGTATACTTATTAAAATAGGCCAATGATGTATAGGAATACAGTATAGTCTGTTCAGAGTCATCTTTTCAGAATTAAAATTTTCTATTGATGGCCAAGCACCCTCCTTGGAAGAAAAGTCATAAAATATGCATCAGGAGATGTGCCACTTAGGATTTTATTTATTCTGCCACCCCCCATGGACTTCTTTTAAAATTAATTTTTATTGGAGTCTAGCTGAGTTACAGTGTTGTGTTAGTTTCTGCTGTACAGTAAAGTGAATCAGTTATACATATACATATATCTATTCTTTTTTAGGTTCTTTTCCCACGTAGGTCATTACAGAGTATTGAGTAGAGTTTCCTGTGCTATACAGAAGGTTCTTATTAGTTATCTATTTTATATATAGTAGTGTATATATTTTAACCCCAATCTCCCTTTCCTCCTTGGTAACCATAAGTTTGTTTTCTACATCTGTGACTCTGTTTTGTAAATAAGTTCATTTGTACCATTTTTTAGATCCCACATATAAATGATATCATATGATATGTCTTTGTCTGACTTACATCACTCAATATGACAATCTCTATAGGTCCATCCATGTTGCTGCAAATGGCATTATTTCATTCTTTTTTATGGCTAATATTCCATTGTATATATGTACCACATCATCTTTATCCACTCCTCCATTGATAGAAATTTATGGTCATGATGGACGTGATGCTTCCATGTCCTGGTTATTGTAAATAGTGCTGCAGTGAACATTGGGGTGCATGTATCTCTTTGAATTATGGTTTTCTCTAGATATATGCCCAGGAGTGGGGTTGCTGAGTCATATGGTAGCTCTGCTTTTAGTTTTTTAAGGAATGTCCATACTGTTTTCCATAGTGGCTGCACCAATTTACATTCCCACCAACAGTGTAGGAGGGTTCCCTTTTCTCAACACCCTCTCCAGCATTTATCGTTTGTAGATTTTTTGATGATGGCCATTCTGACCAGTGTGAGGTGATACCTCATTGTAGTTTTCATTTGCATTTCTCTAATAATTAGTGATGTTGCGCATCTTTTCATGTGCTTTTTGACCATCTATAGGTCTTCTTTGGAGAAATGTCTATTTAGATCCTCTGCCCATTTTTTAATTGGGTTGCTTGTTTTTTTGATATTGAGCTGCATGAGCTGTTTGTATATTTTCGAGATTAATCCCTTGTTGGTCACTTAGTTTGCAAATATTTTCTCCCATTCTATGGGTTGTATTTTCATTTGTTTATGGTTTCCTTTGCTGTGAGGATTTTATTCATTTTTTATTTCACCTATATTGTGGTCAAATTTACTGATCTCATGGAAGTAAAGTAAGTAAAGTTGCTATCTGCTTCCTCCATCAGTCTGAACTGAGACAGAGCAAGGTTGTGTTTGGGAGATACAGTCCTAATGATACTCTTCTACTCTAGAAAACTAGTGTCAGTCACATCAATATTATAAGCTTATAGCAAAGTGTGTAATAATATTGCATGTAAAATTGTGAGTTAGTTTACTAATGGAAGTGTGTGAAATGTTAACATAAACTAATATTTTACCCAGTAGAGATATCACTCTGGAAAAGATATGAGCACCCCATGCTATGATAAATATCAAGTCAAAACCAAAAATATATTATCCAGAACTCATTCCAGTGCATATTTAATCTAAATGCAAGGCATGAAAGAATGTGAGAATCAAACTCCTATGCACACACTTACTCATTCGTTCATCAAACTGATCTATTTTGAGTGTGTGTTATGTGTTAGGCACTGGAATAAGTTCTGGATAATATATACAACAAAGGAATATAATCTTGTTTGTGCCCTGAGTAGCCCACAGCTTAGGAGGATGTGTAAGTAGATATTATAAAACATCGTGTTAAGTATTTGTGAGTGAAAGGTCAAAGAATAAGGTGAAAGGTTTGTTTTGGAGAGCAGATGCCTGACAGTGCTATGAACCTCCTTTGGCCTAGGGCTGGCGGCCAGCCTAACAGAGAAGGGGATGGGCAAGAGAAGAACAACAGTTAGCACAACTCTGTATTTACTACATGGCTAGAACTCTTCCAAGTACTTTATGTCAGCAATTAATTTAAACTTCAAACTTACCCTGTAAGTTGGGTTCTACTATCATCACCTCTATTGTAAGGACAGGAAACTGAGGGACAAGGTCACACAGCTAGTAAGGGATGCAGATGGAGAAAAAAAAAAAACCCAGGCAGTATAGCTCCAGAGTCTGAACTCTCAACCACTACCCCATTCTGTCTCTTGTCAATGCTTTTAGGATACAGGTTTTGAAAGATGAAGAAAGGAGTTTCCAGGTAGAGAAAAGTCTTAGACACACGCATGCAAAGTCTGTGAGTCAAAAAGGGGTGTGTTATGTTTCTGGGAAAGTAAGACATGTGGGGTGGCTGGAGGTTAGGTACACATTGGTGAGAGAGGGAAGCAGGAGGCTGGCAGGGAGCAGACTGGAGACTCGATATCATCGTCTTCACTTCCTCTTATCCCCCTATGCCCAGTTTCCCAGATTTATTTTATTTTTATTTGGCCATGCCATGTGGCATGTGGGATCTTAGTTCCCCAACCAGGGATCAAACCCCTGCCACCTGCATTGAGAGTGCAGAGTCTTAACCACTGGACCACCAGGCAAGTCCCCCAGATGTCTTTTTTTTTTTTTTTTTTTTTTTTTTTGCAGTACACGGGCCTTTCACTGTTGTGGCCTCTCCCGTTGTGGAGCACAGGCTCCAGACACTCAGGCTCAGTGGCCACAGCTCACGGGCCCAGCCGCTCCGTGGCATGTGGGATCCTCCCAGACCAGGGCACGAACCCGTATCCCCTGCATCGGCAGGCGGAATCCCAACCACTGCGCCACCAGGGAAGCCCCCAGATGTCTTTTTAAAGTATCCTTATATCATGACCTCTAAGGGCCAGCAACCGAATGTCTTAGAAATATTCTACTAAACAATTTCTAACAGTTGGAGATTCTATATGATTTCTCTTCATCTCAGATTCTTTCAAAACATCCTATAAAACCATTCTAGGGTGAATGATGAAAGAATAAAGTAAAACTGACTTTAGCCTCAAGCTCTTTAATGATGATTTTGGCTGTCTTTCTTTTCTTTTTTAAAAATTTTTTCCCCTCTAAATATGGCCATAAGAGGATTTTTGCCTTCTCTTGGAGCCGAGGGAAACAGTATTTATTTTTCTTCGTCAAATCATTGAAATTGAGAGGAAATATTGGTCAGGTAACGAGGAGCATTGTTTGCATTCCAGACAAGTGCAATGAGAGGTGGCATTCTGGTTTCCTGCCTCACCCATAAGTCTCCTTCCTGAACAATTCCTGTGTTCACTTACACTGAGGTTTCCAAGCTCTTAAACCACAAATACTCCCCAACCCAGAGTTTCTGCAACCAAACCACAACTACAAATAAGAGACAGCTGATTTTCAGCCATTAAGAGAATGCACACAGACTGACAGATCTTCATGGACATATGTATTTCCTTGCTCAAATGTCATAAACACCATCTCAGGATTGTAGCCAAGTGACAGCAAGGTGAAGAATTATAGTCTATGAGCACCTGCCTGTGGCCGGCAGTGCTGCCTAGTGACCATCTTGACCCTCTCGGTCAGCTTTTCTCGTTTTCCTAAGTGAGGTCAGAAACTGTCAGCCCCAGGGTGGCAGGTAAGCCACAGAACTCTTGTTTGCCAGGTGCAGTGTTTTAAAAAATACTTCAAATCGTTTGCCAACACTTAAAAATCAGAAGTTTATACATAAACATTGGAATGGTTAGCTTCTTTGGAAAACTTAGAAGATTTGGCAGTGTTGGGTTCTGTAGGAAATCAATTGGAACTGGCCACGGTCCCCTTGAGAGAGGACACACTCTCCACTCTAATCACTGTCCCCCTTCATGACCAGGTTGCCTGCTTAGCTCTAGAAGATATTTGAATGACTGTCTTCTGTTGCTTCTGCTACTTCAGATGGTTATACCTCCCTCCCCTCAGTATATTACCATTTGTTACCTCCATCTTGTTGAAGGGGAAGATAAAGAAGGCAATTTAGTTTAATTCAGGAAACATTTACTGAGTGCCTGGTTTGTGCCAATAATAGGTTAAGCGCTAAGGGTAGGAGGAGATCAACCTGAGTAAAATGCAGTCTTTACCCTCAGAGAGCTTTTAAACTAATGGTAGAAGAAAAACAGACAACACTGACAAGAGACCATTGTCAAGACAAAAAGTCTGATTCATTTGGTAATGAACACATAAATGTTGTCATAGTCAGTTCCCTCTTTAGATTATGGTTGTGAGAAAGACATCTATGTCTATCTATCTTTATATATATATATATATATTCACACACGTGGATACGTGTGTGCATAACAAAGTTTAAGTTTTGCAATCCAGTGGGGCAGTAATTAAGTTGAAGATCATAGATATATAGCAAAATACTTTATCAGCATTTAAAATGAGCATTAGAGCCTAGTGTCTTTATAGAGACAGTGAATTATTGTAAAACTAATATAAATTATAAGTGACAGTAGGTTTTTATAGTATTCCAAGTTTGTTTCTCTCTCTCTCTAGCCTATTTCATTTGTTTTTTTTTTTTCAGAAACAACTCTAAGCCCAACAAACTCCAAACTTTCCCTCCATGATTTCACTTTTTTCTGTTGCTGACAGTTCATCCTTACTCACATGGATGGATGACCTGACAGTGCCATCTGCCTAGTAGCATAGGAGATGATAGTTAATTCCCCATTTATGTGAGCCACCTGTTGTCCTATTCGATTGTTAACCAATTTAACTGGGGTCCTTTCATGAAATGCAGTTCAAAAAGTATGGATTCTAAATCCTTTCTTTGGAAGGAGAAAGAATGGGGCTGGTGATGTGACCAGAATGACACATGACAAGTTCACTGATTCACTATTACTATTTACTGTTACTATTACTGACTTACTATTCCCATTACTGACTGACTTCATGAAGATAAAACTATCATAAGTTTTCTTTCCTTTACTTCTCCACTTTTCTTCATTCCATCTATTACGACTAAAGTATTTTTTAAAGATTACATTATTTCCATTATTATTATGATGCATTTATTGCTTACATTAAATGCTAGAAATTGTAAATTTTAATTTTTTTCCTCAACGCAAAGTTCTCTTCTTTTTAGATATCTCTAATACGTGCACAATTAAAGTGGCTGTTGATGAATGAAGCGGTTTAATACTTCAATGCAAAAGTCTTTTAATAGTTATATTTAAAAATATCTACATTGTTGAAGACTATAGCACTGAGATATTACTAACTAAATGCAAAAAAGCAGGTAGAGATGTGATTTTGAACTTATTCAATCTTTTGCTTCTGCTTTTTCCCCTCTAAAAAGTAACTCTCCTTTGGACAGAAAACGAGGTTGGCATGAAATTAAAAAAAAAAAAAAAAAAAAAGCAGGAGTCTTCTGGGAAAAGTCAGCCCTGGGATGCTATCTGCTTTTCTTTGCTCTGAGATCAAGGTGTTTCCAAGAAATACAATATTTATGAGTATAGAGTTGTAGGAGGTGAGCAGAGGTACTACCACTTTGGGAGGATTTAAAATAAGAGGCCAAATGGAAATTTCAAATCTGTATAAAACCTAAATGATAAAAAAAAAAAAAGAGTACCAACCTAACCTGAGATTTTTACTTTTAAAATTTCTTTCCTAAAGTCCAAACCCCTATCTTTCAAGAGCTTGTGTATCCCCAAGAGTTCATCTCAGGAAAAGATGTGGGCACTAGGAGGACTTCACAGAAACAAAACCGTTCAAGGCACAGTTTGCCTGGCACTTCCTCCCATCTCAACTCCACTAAAAAGACTGTCCTGTTCTATCTTTAAACTAAAGGTATTCAGTACAAATATTGTCAGCAAACACATTTTTAAAGGAAATCATATTGTGTAACACAAAGTTGTTTTGTTTGTTTTTAGGTAGCTGTGGTAGCCTGTCCTAAATTCATAAAATAGACTGTTTTTCAAAGTAACATACAAGGAAAGATTATGATTTAGAATCCCATTTGCTCATGATTTTCTATAGGAACATTTGAGCTAAAAAAATCTTTCGGGGAAATACCCCTGTGATATTCTGTGAAATTCTGGGTGAAATTTACACAGAATTTACAATGTGAAATTCTGTGTATTCTTTTTTTATTTTTTAAACTTTATTTATTTATGGCTGCATTGGGTCTTCATTGCTGTGCGTGGGCTTTCTCTAGTTGAAGTGAGCAGCGGCTACTCTTCGTTGCGGCGCACAGGCTTCTCTTGTTGCGGAGCATGGGCTCTAGAGCACAGGCTCAGTAGTTGTGGTGCATGGGCTTAGTTGCTCCACGGCATGTGGGATCTTCCCAGACCTGGGCTCAAACCCATGTCCCCTGCATTGGCAGGCAGATTCTTAACCACTGCGCCACCAGGGAAGTCCCAAAATTCTGTGTATTCTATCTTCAATTAATTTTGGCATGCTTTGTTATATTTGCAGCCAACATCAATCTTTCCCCCTCTAACTCCTTGTAGTTGGAATCATTAAGGGAAAATGTGCTTAATTACATTCAATTTAGCATTTTGTGGTACACAGTCTTATATAGTTCTCTAACTGTGCTTTGAATCTTGCCTTCCATCAAGGTTGCATTCTACAGAGGAAGGAAATGTCATGTACTTTATCTCTTTTAAATTAGCTAATGCCGTTTTCAGATAGTATTTTGCAAACAGTAAGGACTCAATAAACACTTGTTAATCATACCTCTCAAAGCTCCCTAAGTATATACCACCAAACGTCTCAGAGACTCAGGGAATAAAAACAACAGCAACCAGTCCATAAGTTTCCTGGCAATATTTCAAATGATTTCTTTCTACAAAACATTCTCTTTTATTAGCCAAGTCATAACACTTATAAGATTGAACTTCGTCGTTAAAAATATTGTTACAAAGCCACACAGGGCAGGGGTTATTATTCTCACTTACACCATGAAAACGTTTCTTTATGTGTCGGATTCACTCCTGAGCCCAGTGTGACAAGTTAAGAAAAAGTCCAGGTTTTGCTTTTCCTCTGTTCATTCATTTGACAAATATTAATGGGTGTCTTCCCTGTACAAGACATTCTGCTAGGAGCTATTCAGGATACAACGATGAATCAGCAGAGATCTTGCCCTCAAGTCTTATGATGCTTTGTTGTAAGGAATACTGTCAAAGCTAGGTGGAAAGGCCACTGAGACTGGAGCCCTGAAATCTGTACCCGACAGCTTTCCTACAGCATTACATGCAAATGCATAAAGTAACCAGGAGAGCGGATTTCATTTTTCAATTCAAATAGATAAAAATGCTTAGGAGAGTACCTTTAGTTGGGGAAAGGAGTATGTATTGTCACTTTTCCATTTTATATTTTTAGTAATATTTATTAAAAACACTTATCTTTTTCTGGTGGAGATAATGAGGAAAAATTATCAGGCATGGAGACAAAAATCTAGTGATGATCCATTTATCTCTTATTAAAAGAGAAAGAAGACCAGAAAAGAAATAGGAGGAGGACTGAAAAGTTGGAGTGGGAGAGGTAGAGCCACTGGGAAAGAAAGAATTTTAGAAAGCCTGGACATCCTTTATTTCAACCCAAATTTATGAATAAAATGCAAATTGGTGGAGAGTTTTCATACTTGTTAAGATTTCAGATAAGCCAAGGAAAGGGCTAAGAAGATAGCAGTTAGGGATTACATCACATAATTTTAATATTTGTATTTAATATACATCAGTGATTCTCAACATGTAGTGTGACTGTCAATCACGTATGGATTTGGTTAAGATTTCCGGTGCTAAGGGCGTTTCCTAGAGTTTCTAATTCAGTGGGTCTGGGGTGGCATCTAGAAATCATCTACTGGTCCTCAGCTATGAGAAGAAGTACAAGAAATACTGCTTACGACTTTGCTCTGGTCTAGCCCTTGGGAGAAAGCTATCATCTTGATCCTCAAAGAAAACTGTGTTTTATACACTCTATATCTCAGACCTATACTGTGACATTGCTGTCCTCCAATGACAAAAATACCCAAATAGCTGAGACTGTTTTGAGAAGGTGACTAAGCCTTGGTGAAATTAAAGTTTTGTGACACTTTATTTCCTGAGACCAGCAATGCTGAGAACCATCTTGGATTTATCCTGTTAGAGTTTAGGTAAAGGGAAACAATTATATTCATTTGGTCTAATGTGACTTCATTCTAGGGTCATCACACATCTTGGTGTTCTTAGGACAGTCTATTTAGCCCTCTTGTCCCTTTCACTCTCAAAGTGTACCAGTCTGGACAATAAATTATATGGTCACCCTATATAAATATAATAAATAGAAAGGAAGAGGGAACTGAAACTATGAGAACCCTAATTTGTAGAATAACTCAATGAGGAATAGCAAATTTTGATGCAACTATTAATCAAATATTCTATAATTTTATAAACTTAACCATTTTGAGCTGACATACAGACACAGAATGAGTTAAATTGATGAAGTAATTTCTTAATTTATATACATGAGTCAGTTACAACAAGTAATTCTTGATTTATTTCTCTGAAGAGAATTAAATATTTTTAACCAAAATGTATGTAATGAAAATGTAGATGAAGAAACTTAAGGACAATTAATATCAAAATTGACTATCAACAAAATCATTTCAAATGATGGTAGTAATAAGAGTGTATATATATACACACACACTATATATTTCAATAAAAGCACAATTTTGCTTTGAAGAAGACTTGACACATTACCATTCAGAATCATTTTTGTAGCAGGGAAGGGAAAATATCAGGATACATGGAGTTATTAGACCTTGTGGAATAAAAGCTATATGGCTTTTGTGGGTTTGGGGTCATTTAATCTTTGTGACTGTCCTTTCCTTCTGTAAAATGGGGCTCAAATCCCCTAACAGGTTTGTTGTGATGATTAAATTATAAAGGTGAAATAAAGTAGTACATATAACATGCTCTATAAATTCTGGTTGCAAAGCATAAGCCTGTCTAATCTTCATGCTCTTCTTGTCCATTCAGTATTTTTGTCACTAGATGAGACCCTATAATGATGTATGTCAACAGTTGAAGATTCTTTTTAGGTGTACTGATTTTATTTTATTTTTCTAAACTATTTTATATTGGAGTATAGGTGATTAACAATGTCGTGTTAGTTTCAGGTGTACAGCAAAGTGATTCAGTTATACATATACTTGTATCTATCCTTTTTCAAATTCTTCTCCCATTTAGGTTGTTACATAATATTGAGCAGAGTGTACTGATTATAGATCAAATATCATTAACAGTAAACACATATGTCATGATGAGGACGTTGCAGAGGTAGAGGGGATGCAAAGAGGCTTGGTTTCATGGAGATTGTGAACAATGAAAGTTCTAGATACTAGAATATGGGTGATGCAGGTAAAGAAGTATTTGGAACATTTTTATCCTCAGAGATATATATTAGAAAAAGAAATGTGTATCAACAATGCCTGAGTTTAATTCTGAAGAAAGTAAAATTTTAAAAATTCCCTCACTATCTGCGTTTCTGGCCTCTTCATTAGCCTTTTCGTTTCTTTCTCCTTTTATTTCAATCCTGAAAATTTTCCTATAAGTGGTTTATGTATTATCTAAAAAGTTATTTCTAAGAGTACCCTGGTAGCAGCTGTTCAGTATTCGTCATTTATACCTGTTACAAACAGAAAATTGCATCAGCAAACCAGAATAAAAAGATGGTAAATATAAAATACAAACATAATTTTTGTGAAGAAACCTTTAAGACTATTTAACCTTCATCCTGTCAAACAGGGATTTTTCCTCAAATGCTGTTAGCATGAAACATGTACTAATATAGGCTCAGTTTTAAAATTACAAACACCAGTTGGGACTTCCCTGGCGGTCCGGTGGTTGGGACTTCACCTTCCAGTGCAGGGGGTGTGGGTTCAATCCCTGGTTG
Source organism: Aethalodelphis obliquidens (assembly GCF_003676395.1). Classification (NCBI taxonomy): domain Eukaryota; kingdom Metazoa; phylum Chordata; class Mammalia; order Artiodactyla; family Delphinidae; genus Aethalodelphis; species Aethalodelphis obliquidens. The sequence goes on from NW_020837947.1 coordinate 36,714,082, forward strand.
GGGAGCTGAGATCCCACATGCCTTGCGGCCAAAAAACCAAAACATAAAACAGAAGCAATATTGTAACAGATTCAATAAAGACTTAAAAAATGGTCCACATCAAAAAAAATCTTAAAAAAAAATTACGAACACCTGAGACCACATAAAACCTTAGAGCCACTGTATTCCATTCATTCATTTATTCATTCATCCATCCAATGTACATTCTGATTTATTGAGTCCTAATCATGTGCTAGGGACAAAGGTAGAGGATGGCTGCCAAATGGCAGCACATGGGCAGATTTAGCTTCCAGAAAATTTCCATGATGCCTACACAATGGTCCTAATACCTAAAAATTGTAAGAGTCACATCAATATTTAAATATCCAGCTTTTTTTTTTTTTTCAATTGGAAGGAATGACAGCACTGGTTCTAAACTCCTGCTTGGGTGTAAATGGCTGAACCTGAGTTGTTGCTGTCTCCACTGGTTGGGTCTTCCAGTTTGCTATATAGCCCACCAATCCTCATTATCTTATGGTTAATGACACTCCCCTTTTAGCTCAGTCGCTTTACAAGCCTGAACCATGTCAATTCTACAATGTAAGCATCACTGGAATTCCTTCATTTTCCCTACATCTCTATTACCTATACCCTAGTCCACTGCCATTATCTGCAGCCTGGATATCTTCAGCAGCCTTCCAACTGGTACCTCTGCTTTCTGTCTTGCCCTGCCACCCACATTTCCTAATCAAATAGCTACTGTTCAGACATACTGCACTTCCTACAATACAAATCTGACCATGTCACAATGGCTTCCCTCTTCCTGAACTGAGCCTTCCATTCACTTCCGCAAAACCCATGGTTGGCAGTTCTGAACTGTATACTCTAACTATGGAAAATAAGCTTGAAATGTGGCATTTCTAAGAGTATTAAGATAAAAACATTTGTCTCAGATAGGCAAGCTGATTAATTTGAAAAAAGGGACATACTTGCTAATCCAGCACTTCAGTAACACAGAATCCTGTAAGAACTAGGCAGGGTAGTTGTCAATGGACACGGGCATCAGAGCTTGAGTTCAAAAGATCAAAATCAATAGCATTAGAGAGCATTCTTTCCAAAGTATGGTAATGGTATAACTCCCTTTGGCTTTAATGGAAGTCATGAAGCTAACATGCCATGTAACCTTTTTAAAATGGAAGGATTAGCATTCAACTGGGGCTGCCATATGGAGTGTGTATTGACAGAGCATGATGCATAGAGCTCGAATTGACCAAAGTGACTTAAAGTTCTTCTCTTTCCTCTTTTGTAAGCTGAGTACCGTATTATCCTCCCTACCCATATGATAATGATTTGGACTTTCAAAACAGAACTCAGTGGGGACTCAAAAAATACCATCTGTAGCAGGAGGTTAATTCTTTCAATGTATGATTCATATACCAGTAGTAATGCCACTTGAGAGATGTTATTTAGATAATCATTTTGTCTGATGGTTCTTCACTGATTTATTTAAGAAAAATATAGAGAAGGCCTATGAAGTGTAGGGCACTGTTATTGATTGACAGAAATATTTCTAGTCAAAATTGAGAGAATCTCTCTTACTCTTTTACCCATGAAAATGATTGTTTTGCAGAAAAGTGTAACTGAATTATTATCTTCAGGGGAGTTACATGGAATATTTTCTGTGAGAGGTTAATCAAAATATTCTGCAATTGTAAAAATTCAAATATACGCTAGACAAATTTAATTCTTTGAATTCTATTTGCTGCTACCCATGGATTCCTCAAATACTGAAATAATAATTTCAAAGTAAATTGTCTTCTTTTAAAGAACTAAACATAAAAATGAGAAAATAAAACATGAATTGTAAACATGGATTCCTGAAAATAAATATTTTTAGTGGGGTTCTGGGGCAGCTCGCTGTCACATAAAATGTTTTAATACAAGATAAATCATGATTCAAAAATAAATTTCCTTTGTAAAAATAAAATTTAGGTTCAATAAGGTTGACTGCTTTTATATTATAATAGGATGTAAGTATGCCACTGACTTCAGATGCTCTTATGGGTTGCCTTGAAAAAGAGTTGTTTCTACTTGAAAAAGCTACATACATGGATGGCATTTAGAACTTAGCTGGTTGCTAACCTCTGTTTACTAATCTGTGGATGTCCATAAGCAGTCGCTTATTACGTCCTCCTATAAACAACACCCATTACTGCAGTGATGCTGTGCAGTCACATCACAGCTGCTTGGTTTGCTGAAGTGAATATTAACAATCTCTTTTACTCATTGTAACATGGTACTCACTCAAACAGTGGCTCAATCCTTCTGCTTTCACATATATTCCCCAAGATAATGAAATCCATTTGGGAGCTCTGGAAAGCTTAACCAGCATAGATTTGAGAAGCCATGCTGCCAGACCCCGTAACAGGCTATTTGATGCTCTACTCCACTTTGATTTAAATGGAGCCTCTGATACAAACAGAGCATGCCTCATGTATTCCAGAGCCTTGTGTTCTATTTCTTCATACCCCAAGGATGTCACTTATCATCACCGTTGGTCATGCAGAGCTGAAAGAACAGGAGAGGTAGATGTGCTCTGCCATTCACAGCTGGGCTCCATTTTGGCTGCAAAAGAAAGCTACTTGAGGCATTGTGGACTATTTCTTAGCCATTTAATGACATTCGAAGAAGAGCAAAGAGCAGCTTTTATAAAAATGACATTTCAACTACTCTGCCTTTTCTTATTTTTAGCCCTAACTCAAGAAGTATCCACCATCCTAAGACATTTATTAATTCATGAAGTGATGGAGAGCTGACAATTTTATGGATCATGATAAAACCAAAGAAGTGTTATGCTCTTGATTCCTTACAAAAAAAGATGATAGTTATATTAAACATTCAGTTATTTAGTAAGAGATAACTAGTAAACATAGAGTCGTTCCAATCAGCAAGACTCACTAGTTTTTCCTAGGAATGTAATAATTAAAATGGTTTTAATTCTAGTTTCTCAGAAGTACTTTTTAAGGAAGAAGTCCCTCTATCTAGGTAATTTTTCATAAAATGAACTTATGCTTTTAATTTTCTCAGGACAAGTTAGCTTCAAAGTTAGATGTTTTAAGAAGGGGAACTAATGTCTGTTTGACAGGTTTTAAAAGTCGTACTTGACAGCATGGTTATAGCTGTTTGATAGGAAGACTTAGACATTCCGCTTTATCGAATGTCAGGCGGCAGAAGTGAAATATCATCTGAATAACTTCTCTTCTTTAAAACCAGCAATTTTTCATTTAAAAGCACAAGAGTAGTTTTAATCAAATAATGGTTCCTAATATCACTTATAGCTTTAAAACGTTATGATTTTATGAGTTCAAACCATTTGTTCAGGGTTAGAGGAAGCCAGAATTTCACTTCTGTTATTTCACTCTGAACTGGAAGTCTGGATATCAAAAGTCCTTAGAATTCTGGGGGTCGGTCTAAAGTGGAGAATTCGATAATCTTACAACTTCCTTTTCAAATGTTAACTCATTAACAACAAGCATTAATGGTTGCTATTCCCAATGCATTTCCACCACAACACAGGATACATATATATCCCACATATATATATATATATAGGCTATCAAAAGATATCTAATTTCCTAACTCAAATTATCATTCATTCTGATATACATGATGGTAGTAGGGTTGCCAGATACAGTAGAGGATGCTCTTTTAAATTTCAGTTTCAGGTAAACCATAAATAATTGGGTATGTTCCAAATATTGCACAGATCCTTTAACATTTTGGTCTGATTAAATAGGTTTTCAGTCACTGTCAGCCATTAAAAGAATTTTACTAATTATGAAGACAAATTCTTTTCATTTTTAAACTTCTGGAATTGGGATGGTGTGATGGTTAATTTTATGTGTCAACTTAACTGGGCCACAGTGTGTCCTGTTATTTGGTTAAACGTTATTTCTGGGTATGTCTGTAAGAGTGATTCTGGATGAAATTAACATTTGAGTCACAATGGGGTCAAGCAGGTTGCCCTCCTCAATGGAGGGTGGGTCTCATTCAATCTGTTGAAAGCCTGAATAGAACAAAAAAACCCAGTAATGGAGAATTTCCTCTCTCTGCTGAACTGTCTTCAACATGGGTTATTGGTCTACTCCTGCCTTTGGACTACCACACCCCCTCCGCCTTGGCAACCACAAGTCTGTTCTCTATGTCTATTAGTCTGTTTCTCTTGCATAAAAGTTCAATTGTGTCATCTTTTAGATTCCACATATAAGTGATATCATATGGTATTTGTCTTTCTCTTTCTGACTTACTTCACTTAGTATGATAATCTCTAGTTCCATCCATGTTGCTGCAATGGCATTATTTCCTTCTTTTTAATGGCTGAGTAGTATTCCATTGTATATATGTACCACATCTTCTTTATCCATTCTTCTGTTGAAGGATGTTTATGCTGTTTCCATGTCTTGGCTATTGTGGATAGTGCTGCTATGAATATTGGGGTGCATGTATTTTTTGAATTATAGTTTTGTATGGATGTATGCCCAGGAGTAGGATTGCAGGGTCACAGGGCAGCTGTGTTGTTAGTTTTTTGAGGAACCTCCATACTGTTTTCCATAGTGGATGCACCAACTTACATTTCCCACCAGGAGTGTAGGAGGGTTCCCTTTTCTCCACAGACTCTCCAGCACATTATTTGTAGACTTCTTAATGATGGCCATTCTGACTGGTGTGAGGTAGTATCCCATTGTAGGTCTGATTTGCATCTCTCTGATAATTAGCATTGTTGAGCATCTTGTCATGCACCTGTTGGCCATCTGTATGTCGTCTTTGGAGAAATGTCTATTTAGTTCTTCTGCCCATTTTTCAATTGGGCTGTTTGGTTTTTTGTTGAGTTTCATGAGCTGTTTGTATATTTTGCAAATTAAGCGCTTGTCGGTTGCATCATTTCCATATATTTTCTCCCATTCCGTGGGTTGTCTTTTCATTTTGTTTATGGTTTCCTTTGCTGTGCAAAAGCTTTTAGGTTTAATTAGGTCCCATTTGTTTATTTTTGCCTTTATTTCTACTACCTTGGAAGACTGACCCAAGAAAATTTGGTATGATTTATGTCAGAGAATGTTTTGCCTATGTTCTCTTCTAGGAGTTTTATGGTGTCATATCATATGTTTAAGTCTTTAAAGCATTTTGAGTTTTTGTGTAGTTGTGAGGGTGTGTTCTAACTTCATTGATTTACATGTGGCTGACCACCTTTCCCAGCACCCCTTGCTGATGAGATAGTCTTTTTTCATTGTATATTCTTGCCTCCTTTGTTGACGATTAATTGACTGTAGGTGTGTGTGTTTATTTCTGGGCTCTCTATTCTGTCCCATTGGTCCATATGTCTGTTTTTGTGCCAATACCACACCATTTGATTACTGTAGCTTTGTAGTATTGTCTGAAGTCTGGGAGGGTTATGCCTCCTGCTTTGTTCTTTTTCCTCAGGATTGCTTTGGCAATTCTGGGTCTTTTATGGTTCCATATAAATTTTAGCATTATTTGTCCTAGTTCAGTGAAAAATGTCACAGATAATTTGATAGGGATCACATTAGATCTGTAGATTGCTTTGGGCAGTATGGCCATTTGAATGATATTAATTATCCTAATACAAGAGCATGGAATATCTTTCCATTTTTTGAATCATCTTCAATTTCCTTTATTAATGTTTTATAGTTCTCAGCATATAAGTCTTTCACTTCCTTGGTCAGGTTTATTCTCAAGTATTTTCTTTTTTTTTTTTTTGGTGTGATTTTAAAAGGTATTTATTTATTTTTTTTACATTCCCTTCCTGATATTTCATTTTTAGTGTAAAGAAATGCAACTGATTTCTGTATGTTAATCTTGTATCTGGCTACCTTGCTGAATTTCTTTATCAGTTCTAGTAGTTTTTGTGTGGGGTCTTTAGGGTTTTCTATTATATATATGGTATCATGTCATCTGCATGTAATGACAATTTACCTCTTCCCTTCCAATTTGGATACCTTTCATTTCTTTTTCTTCTCTGATTACTGTGGCTAGGACTTTCCAATAATATGTTGAATAGAAGTGGTGAGAGTGGGCATCCTTGTCTTGTTCCAGATTTTAGTAGGAATGCTTTCAGCTTTTCACTATTGAGTATTATAGTGGCTGTGAGTTTGTGAGAAATAGCTTTTATTATGTTGCAAAATCTTCCCTCTATACCCACATTGGTAAGAGTTTTATAATGGATGGATGTTGAATTTTATCAAAGGCTTTTTCTGCATCTATTGAGATGATCACATGGTTTTTGTCTTTTGTTGGTACCGTGTATCATATTGATTTTCTATATGTTGAACCATCCTTGTGAACTTGGGATGAATCCCACTTGGTCATGGTGTGTGATCTCTTTTTATGTGTTGTTGGATTTGGTTTGCTAATATTTTGTTGAGAATTTTTACATCTATATTCTTCAAAGATATGGGCCTGTAATTTTTTTTTTTTTTTTGGTAGTATCTTTTGTCTGGTTTTGGTCTCAGGGTGATGGTGGCTTCATAGAATGTCTTTGGGAATGTTCCCTCCTCTTCAGTCTTTTGGAAGAATTTGAGAAGGATCAGTATAAGTTCTTCTTTATATGTTTGGTAGAATTCACCTGTGAAGCCACATGGTCCTGGACTTTTGTTCATAGGGAGTTTTTTTTTGTTACAGATTCTGTTTCACTTCTAGTGATTGGTCTGTGTTCAAATTATCTGTTTCTTCTTGATTCAGTTTTGGTGAGCTGTATATTTCTAGAAACTTGTCCATTTCTTCTAAGTTGGCAAATTTGTTGGCATGTAATTGTTCATAGTATTCTCTTACGGTTTTTTGTATTTCTGTGGTATTGGTTGTTATTTCTCCTTTTTCATTTCTTATTTTGTTCATTTGGGTTCTCTCTATTTTCTTCCTGGTGAACCTGGCCAGAGGTTTTTAATTTTGTTTATCCTTTCAAAGAACAAGCTCTTGGTTTTATTGATTTTTTTTCTATTGTTTTTTTAATCTCTATTTTATTTATTTCCTTTCTGACCTTTATTTTTTCCTTCCTTCTGCTGACTTTAGATTTTGTTTGTTCTTTTTTTCTGATTCTTTTAGGTGGTAGGTTAGGTTGTTTGAGATTTTTCTTGTTTTTCTGAGGAAGGCCAGTAGTGCTGGGAACTTCCCTCTAAGAACTGCTTTTGCTGCATACGATAGATTTTGTATGGTGGTGTTTTCATTGTCATTTGTCTGAAGGTATTTTTAAATTTCCTCTTGATTTTATCATTGACCCATTGGTTTTTTAGTAGCATGCTTTTTAGTCTCCATGTATTGATTGTTTTTTTCTCATTTCTTTTTCTGTGGTTGATTTCTAGTTTCATGTCGCTGTGATCAGAAAAGATGCTTGAAATAATTTCTATATTCTTAAATCTGTTGAGGCTCATTTTATGCCCTAATATGTGGTCAATCCTAGAGAATATTCCATGTGAACTTGTAAAGAATGTGTATTGTGGGTTTTTTTGGATGTAATGTCCTGAAAATATCAGTTAAGTCTAACTGTTCTATGGTATCATTTAGGATCTCTGTTGCCTTATTGATTTTCTGTCCAGAAGATCTGTCTGTTGATGTAAGTGGGGTGTTAAAATCTACTATTACGGTATTCCCATCAATTTCTCCCTTTGTGTATGTTAGTATTTGTTTTATGTATTTTAGTGCTCCTATATTAGGTTCATGTATGTTGACGAGAGTCATATCCGCTTCTTGTATTGATCCTTTTATCATTATACAGTGCATGACTTTGGACTCAGGGTCTGGACTCCTCAGTCTCCATATTTGTGTGGGCCAATTCTTTATAATAAATCTCTTTACATACACACATTTTATTGGTTCTGTTTCTCTGGAGAACCCTGATTAATACAAAGAGGAGGAAGGAAAAAAGTACCCACTCTTCATATCATTGAAGATAGCAAATTTGCCATGCCTTCTGTTGGTCTGCTCTGCTGATCTTGTTTTTTGTATATGGACTTGTTGTGGGTGGGCAGAGACCTCAATACACTCTGTTGCTAGGGGGCTCAGATTCAGGCAACTTTCCTAAGCATAGGTTGTCTCTTCCGACCTTCAGCCACAACAAGCATCCAACCACAACTTGGGAGTTCTCACACAGCATTCCTCTCACGCAGAAAGGTGTATGTCTTTCTCTTCACCCTGTAAATCTACAATTCCTAATCTCATCCACAATCTAGGACCCAAGTCTGGGAAAGCATGGCAATATTCACCTCATATACACTTCGGGCACTGGGAACTCTAGGGGAAAATATTTGATGCCCTCTACCTACCTTACCAATGTTCCTCCCATATTGAGATAGTAAATGGGGCAAGTCATCAAAGCCCAGGCTAAGCAGACATCAACTGGAAGACCAAGGCATCAATCTTTCTCTCTTGCAGGCAAATAAACATGCTCAATAATTCTGTTAGGGTTCCCATTCACTTTCCCCAGGTGAACAACTAGTCCAGCCTCTGGGAAGTCATGTGAGAGGAGAGGCACTTTTCGTGGATACTGCAACCTTCCATGTGGAGAACTCTTCACACTCCCCTCCCTACTCCCCCACCCTCTCACCCCACTTCCCACTCCCATCCTTGCTTTAAATTTCTGATGGTCAAGGCTACCAAATAAGTTTGGTCTCTCTAGCTGCTGGGAACCCTGGCAGTTGTACATTAAGAAATAAGCTTTCTGTGAAACTGGCTCTGGAGAAGTCGGTAACATTGTCTTTCTCAAAGCTCTGCTGTAGTCTCTGCACTACTCACTACTTACCTGGGTGGGAAAGATGTCAGTAAGTAACACACAACATCCTATTAACAAAATAGGCTAAATTTTATTAGAAATTGAATTCCTTATTAATGTTTGTTTTGTTTTTATTTTTCCTTTCCTTTTCCCTAAATGTATATATTTAGGGAAATAATAACGTTGTGCTGGGAAAAATAATTTTGAGAAGTTCACTGAGATATCTAGAAATACCCTGGGGTTTCACAAAACCAGGGTTGGTGATCACCTGCTCATGAAATAGTCGTTCTCTCAGATCCTCAAGGGGGTTTGGCTGGGAGCCTAACTTAAAGAAAGCTATCTTGCAGTTGTCAGAATGTCAGGTGGATCAGAAGTCAAGTCCTATAATGTTAGCACAGCTGGAAGGGAGCAGGCAGGGGCTGTGGACATGCCCAGACAAGAGATCAGAAGTCCCGATCTGAAGCAGTGTTGAAGAAGGGTTGACTTACAAGACTAGGATCAAAGATATGTTCAGGTAAAGTGGAAAAGCATGGAGATCAGAACCTAGGCAAGGAGTGTGAGCAATAATCATGGGGCATCTGCAGTAAAAAGAAAGCTTCATATTGAAAACAACAGACCTTGTGAAAAGAAGCCACCAGAAATTGATTATTTCTATTCTCAGTTGGGTCCTTAGGGTGGCCTCAAAATCTTCTTACATAAACCTAGAAAGCTTTTCTTTTATTGTTTTTATTTCAAACTTTTAGATTTCTCTTCAAACTTTCAACACTTTTCACCTGTCTCACAGTAGAGGACTCTGGTCCTCACTTCACCGAGCCCTTCAGGAGAAAAGTATCTCTATTTTATCCTTTAGCAACAATGTTTATATCACTGCCTGTGCTTATCTTTTCACCTTCCCTCCTGGGCCAGGGGAGGAGGTGCTCTTCTTCCTGTCTAAGGTAATTTCTCTTCCTTTTCGCTGACTCTCCATCCTTTCCTCTATCCTCAGCCTCCCCCACTCTCCTCTCTCTTGCTCTTCCACGAAAAATTAAAATAAAAGTAGGAGAGTTAAAGTTTCTCTAGTTAAAAAAAAAAAAAAAGAAAGAAAAAGAACTCACATTTCCCTCTAGCCACAACATCTCTCTTTGATTCCCTCCTTAACCAAAATTTGGAAAAAGAAGTTTCATTCTCTTACTTCCTCTTTTCCACATACCTCCACATGCCTGAATCAGGTATCAAATCTTGCTACTCCATGGAAATATCCCTAGGTATACTGATCAGCATCCTCTTTTGGACCTACTTCAATATACACACTTCAGTTCTTATTCTAACTAAATTTCCGCAACAATTGACAGTGCTGACATTGCTTCCTTCTTTGAACTCTTTTAATGCCAGTGGTTATCCTTTGAACTTCAGTCTACCACATTTCATCTTTCTTAGGCTCCTCCCTCTCTGCCTCCTCCCTAAACATTGATTCGCTCAGGGCCTTGTTCTTGGTTCAATCATCATTTCACTCTATTTACATTTAAGTAGATTTAATGATTAAATTAATGACTTCCACTGTACTTAAGACTCTTCAATTCATAGCTCGACACTAATGTGTTGAGTGTTGAGTTCTGTATATCTGACTGGCTGCCCTACAAGAGGCCCACTTCTAACTCAGCAAGTCCAAAACTCAATCGGATCATGTGTGCTCACCTCTCCTCTTCTCCCTCACAATGACATTAACCTCCTCTGTATAGTCAGTATCTCTGCAAAATAAGAATTCATGCCAGAAATGGTCGAAGGCATTTTAACTGTACTAACTCATTTAATCCTTATAATAACCCTGTACAATAGGAGATCTAATTATGACAAAATATAATAGCATTAATATTTACCTATTTGCTCAAAACAGAAACCTGGAGGTTACTCCAGGCTACGTCCCCCACCAATACCCTAAACATTCCTCATGTCCTAGTTAATCTAATTCCATAATATCTTTCCAATTCTCCCTTTATCTCCAGTCTAATTGAGTACAGCTGTAAGTCAAGTGTAGCAGTAGTTTCTGGGACACCTTCCACAATGTAGTCACAGTGATCTAAAATTCAAATCTGATTATTTCTCCCCAGTGTTCAAAACTCTTGAGTAGCTCCCTATACCTTTTAGAATAAAGTTCATATTTCTCAGCTTAGAAGATTCTACAAGAACTGATCTTATTTTTCTGCTAATTTTTTCACTTTGGAAGGAAGTGCCTCTTTTTCTGCTTCCCTAGAGGTCCATACACTATGAACTCCAGCCCTTTGGAAGGTGATAGAAAGTTTCTGCCTTTTGCCTGCACTGTTCACTCCTTCCTTTCCCCTTCTCAAACTAATTGGTAAGACTGAGGAAAAGATCAGTGGACGTTAACAATTAGTATCCATACAGAGTAGTACAGCCAGGTGACATAAATCTTGGGGTAAACAAAGTTTTTACGGAAGAGAGTGAAAGAGCAAGGTAATGAATAAGAAGAATGCTGAAAATCCCTTAATTCTTTCTTCACCTTTTTGGCCTTTTGCTAGGTGAGGCACCAAAAAACCCCATCGTCTCCTTTGGATGGCTGAACAGAGAGTATTGCCATCAGAGTAAAGCTGAATTTCAATTAAGAAATTGAGGTAGAAGAAATCTTTTGGGAAGAGAGTAAAGGTTTAGAAGAGTTTGTTTACAATGAAAGTGAAGTTCCAGAAGGCACAGAGAATAGGATGTGGAGAATGGGCAACAATGGGAAGATGTTAGCAAAGGGAAGAGTACCGTGGTTTGCTGATAGAATATGAGAAAGTAGAGCTCTTTGGAGGGACTTTTATTCGGACTTTGGTGGAGGAATAGCTAGCCTGCAGTTCAAAGTAATTATGATACCTAGCATTGTTGAGTTCTTCCTACATGCCCAGAATTTGTCCAAGCACTGGACATGGACTATTCTGCTTTGACTTTAAAGGTGAGAAAAAGCTAAAGCAGAGGAATGTGCCTAAATGTCCATAGTTACAAGGTGGCAACTCTAGGAGCAAGCCTAAACACTACATGATAAGAGAATTGAATTGTTAGGTGAGCATATTGCTAGCATGGCTTGGGGCCAAATACTGGTGAATAAATATTTTCATTGCCTCTGCAACTTAGCTCTGGGTGAAGAGAGACGGAGAATTAGATCTCTTTAAATTCTCTAAAGCAGAGATTTCTCAAGCTTTAAAGCTCAGGCAAACTTTAGCTTTCCTCATAGTCAGTTTATGCCCTTTCCATAGTTAAGTGTTAGGAATCAAAATAATTATGCAAAATATTATGCAAAATGACCTTATTATGGTTTAGATAGTGACTTGTATATTTCCAGGGTTCAGAGGTTCCTCCATTCCTGCATTTCACCAATGACACTATCCATGTATTAATGTAAACCCTCACTGAAACATTTGCCTGATGTAACAGATACCAGTGAAGAAAATATGTATATTAGAATATGATCATCTAAAAACAATTATCTAAAATTCTGAAATATGGCTAATTCCTAAAGTATTTTTGTTGTTCACTTTTTTGTTGTTTTGTTTTGCCCTCAAGGCTAATGAGTCAACCTTTGTCAGACTCCAAATTTAGCTCAAGTCCAATGTCAAGGACATTTTCATTAGCATGGCTTCTCTTCATCCTCACTGAACTTGAACAGGCATAAAGTCTTGGCTCTTTTGGGTCTGTTCTCTGCAGAAGAAAGATTGGTATAGTGGAAAGTGTATATATATATTTTTAATTCATCAATCCCTAATCTTAGCTTTTCTCTTTATTAATTATGTGATCTTAGGCAGGTCACTAAATTTCTAAGCTGTAATTCCTTAAGTGGTTAGGACTTTCCCCAAGACCACATGATTGCTCAGCTCTTTACCCTTCCCTCTCCTACTTTATACCCTCTGTGACAGGTTTTCCTCGAAGCTACTCCCTTAATAAATCCCACAAATAAAATCCTTGTCCCAAACTCTACTTCTAGGGAACTTGACCTAAGACATTTGGTACACCCACTCTTGTTTCTTTGTCGGTGTTGGTGATGGTTATGGGGGCATTTTTGTTGGTTTGTTTTGATTTGGTTTTCAGCTAAGAATTCTCTTTTCTGTGAAAAGTTTGCTAATAACCTTACCTTGACCAGTGTTCTTTCATCTAGATTGCTGATGTACTTAAAATATACTTGATATTGTAACAACTAGGCATTTTGTTGCCATTCTGTACATGTCTCTCTTCCAAACTATATGCTCTAAGAGGACACTGCAATCACTTTTCCAATTTTTTTTTTTTTTTAGCCTCAGAGCTTGGCAGGGTTCCTTATTCACAGAATATGTGAAATAACTGTGGAATATACAATAACAGTGGGGAAGAGACAGAAGAAAATACTTATTACCTCTCTGGTTCTCTGCTCTTTTTATTGATATCCTTAACACAACAGTATGAAAAACAGGAACAACAAAACCCTTTCAAATTGCTTTGGTAACAGAAGAGATGCAGAAAATTGTATGAGCAATGGACAGCGGCAAGTATAAATAGGGAAAGGGAGCAGAGAAACCAATCTCAGTGGAAGAAAAGGCAGAGTGTGGGTGAAAATGGCTCAAGGCTGTGAAACAGCCTGAAGAGCAAATACTGGTTTGCGGGCTTGACTCTCACAGGTCTTCATTCCTTCATCTTCTTGACTTCTCCATACTCAATTTCAGGCTCTGTAGAGTTTTCTTCTCTACCCTTCATACCTAAGTCAGATAAGTTCTTTTCCAAATGTTATATGGGCATTTCTGTCTTCCTTCCCTCAAGAGTTTCTTGCCCCAGACCAGGAGAGTCTAGAATTATAAACAACTGACTTAATAAGTAAACCTTTGGCTACATCCATGTTTTTCTTCACAATGATGGTACATTCGAATTTGTGACATCGTGAACTTTGAAAACAATCATGTGCTTGTCATTTATTGACATCTCTAGAATTTCCCTAGTTCTCCCAAGGGAAGTGTGGGTACAAGTGACCATGACCTTCAGGTTCAGACTTACCAGATCCCTAACAAAAAGCAAATCGGGGTCCTACAAACCCCTCCCCCCCCATCCTCATTGGTGGTGGCTGGGATTGTTCTTTGTTGCTGATATACTTGGTGTCTCTCTCACAGAAGAGAGAAATCCAAACATCATGGAACCTTTGAGTGATTATATTCTCTACTCTTTTTTTTTTTTTTTTTTTTTGCGTTACATGGGCCTCTCACTGTCGTGGACTCTCCCATTGTGGAGCACAGGTTCCGGATGCACAGGTCCAGCCGCTCTGCGGCATGTGGGATCCTCCCGGACCGGGGCACGAACCCGTGTCCCCTGCATCAGCAGGCGGAATCTCAACCACTGTGCCACCAGGGAAGCCCTATATTCTCTACTCTTATCTTGTTCATCCAGTTAGAAAAACTGGGACTTTGCAGAGTTGCCCTTCAGGCACTCCAATTACCAGCTGGCACCTAGCCACCCAAGTGGAACACCGGCCTGCTTCTCTGGAGCTTAAAGACCTTGGCCAGCTTTATTATCCCCTTTCCTTGGGGTAATGGAAGTTGTTCCCTCCTTTCTCAAACCACCTATGAAGCTACTGGCTCAAGTCCTGCTATAATGAACTCATGCCAATGCTTTCTTCATGACTTTAAGCGTCACCCAAGATTTGGATTTCCCCTTTGACTTAATTTCTCACTCTCTCACAGCCCCTGGAAAACACGACTACAATGTTTGCCACAGATATGGGGCACCATGCTGAGGGCCTCAAGGCCACTGACCCTGACAGCAAGGTGAATGTGGCATCCCTCCCTCTCCGCATATCCTTGCCCTGAGAGCCCAGTGTGTCTCCTGATAGAGTCAGTTCAGAAATGAAGGTATATAGTGTTAGCACTTCATATCTTTCTTTCAAGTGATGAGAGGACAGGATTGTACAGAGTTAGGTAGTCTATATAAAACACATTTCAAAATTCCTAAGGCAGTTAATATGCCATCCATCCAAAGTGCAAGTTCCTGGCAATTCTAGTTCATTGGAACATAGTCCTGACACTGGATATGACACAAAACCTCTGAGCACAGAAGCAGCTGTCACAAAACTTCAGCCCTGAAGTATGGCCTTAAAAATCTCAGAGAAGAAACTTCTACAATTTAGCACATAATTCTTGATTAGTTTGTGATTTGGGTTTCTCAACTCACAGTCAACGGCTCAGGGTAGCAGCAAAATAGAAGGGAATAGACAGGAGTTTATGGTGGAGGCAATGCAGGTAAGAAGTGACAACTGAGAATCTGGCCAGTAGTGAGGGGAGGACCAAAAGCAAGAGCATTTTGCTGCATTTGGGGAACATTTTAAGAATTCATACAGTTTCTGCAATTGAAGATGTAATTTCCCCCATGTTTTAATGTTTTGAATTTGACATGTATATACCTTGTCGATGAGTATATTTAATACCAGTTTATTTTTCTAGAAAGATTTGTTTTTGTAGCAATGGTACTTCCTCATATGAACAAGTCTTACAATTGAGAAAATGTGATATTAATAGTGACCCCAAATTATTAAGGAAAGTTTAAATTGTGTTCAAAGTTTTTACAGTTTTTTTTTTTTTTTTTTTTTTTTACTTAGGAAGATCGTATAATATTTAGTAAACATTAGAATATATCCCACAGGGAAAAAGGGGGTTAACTAAATAGTTTTGAATATTATTAAAATTATAGTTCAGTTATCTGGAAATTCACTTATTGAATTCGCCAGCGGCAGCTGAAAATGCCTTATGCCAAATAAAACCTAGTGCTTCAGAACCTGGTGTTCTCCTTTAACAAGTGAAAAGAAAACACTCTGCAAAACGACCTATATTCTGTTAAAGCAGTTTTTCACAGACAATTTCTGTTCCTTTCATTTTGATTTATAAGATTAGCACGCTAACTACATAAATATATATTTCTCTGATTCACGAGTATATCTTTTGCTTTTTGCTTTTAAATGATTATATACTAGAAAGACGTATCTATTCCACATACAAATGAATAAGGAACATAATAGCATCATTATAAGGAGACATTAAAGCAGTGTAATATGTTATTTACCATAATGAGAAAACACCCAAAATAGGTCACTGAAGTAGAATCTCCCGATTGTGAACATACTTTTTATTATATAAGTCAAGGCAGGAAATATTTTCCAGAGGTTGCACAAACAGACTAAACCACAGAAATAACATTCTTTCAGATAAATGATCAATCTCTCTATGGTCCCCGAGGCTTATTTTAAAGGAGCTTTCAGCTGGGGGTAGACCAGAAAGTCTGTGATGCATGTAATAGAATCAAGAGCTCCATTACAATCCCAAATTGGTAGCACCTCTGAGTATCTCTGGGCTCCCTGTCTTGAGAAGGATATATGGGCCCAAAGTCCCAAATAACTTACCATAGCTCACCCAATTATTAGTACACATAATTGAAAGTGAATTTCATTTATTGAGCTGACCCGTCCTACAGGTTCACTTCAGAACCTGATATCATTTAAAATGGTGGCAAAAATTCAAAAATAGTGAATCCAAAGAAAACATTAATATGTTCAGTGAATACGTGTATGAGGATTACTATAACAATTGCTAATACAGGTCTCAGATTTTTAAATTCTTACAGTCAATTTTTCCAAATTCTAATTGCCTACGAACATTTTTAAATAAAAGATTTTCTTAAATTATGAGAATCTTAGTAAAGAATCTTAGCAAATTCTTGGGAGTAGAGGGATGTGATGGGTGAAGAAAACTGAATTATAGAAAATTCATACAGCTATAATACACACCATCACTTTAATAGAAGTAATTTTTAATTAATTATCTCTCCATGACGCTGTGTTAGGCACTATTCATTGATAATGAAGCAGACATGATCCATGGCTGCTATAAAATTTGTACCTATGAGAAATCACTGAGACTTAAATGACAAGTCAAGGGGATATTGCAATGGAACCTATGTCATTTCCTTGGGCCACATATAAGCAAGGGAGCATGCTCATTTAGTGATTTCTTGCAGGAAAAGGAGGTTTCTAGAGATAGTGCTATTAGGAAGATTGGGCACTTGCTGCAAAAAATCCTCTTTTTAAGGGCCTGCTAGTTATGCTTTGTTAGGTTCCAATATAATTCAATTTTTCATAAAAAATTGTTTGGCAATATGAGCAGAGAAGTTTTCTTTCCCATTATTATTTTCTACAAGGAGAGATTTTTCTTAAAGCAGTCCAGGCTCCTTCCCTACCACCTAGTCCTCCAATGGAGGTAGAGCTAGTTGCCTGATTAGAGGTTTGGGAAAGGACAAGGGCACCTGCAGCTCAACTTCTGCCCACCCTTCTGTTTGGGGTCTACCTGCAGGGAACAAGTGTTCTGACTGTTGTCAGCCATTCTGTGAGCTTAGGCTCAATGGCCTGGCCCTGGCCATGAGGCCAGGTCTTGTTGGTCACAGCCTGTGACCTCAGTAACGTGCCCACAGATGAACACTACATTCTCTGCTATCAACCTTAGCAGTAATCAAACAGGGATTGGGATTGAGATCTTCCCTCTACCTTATCCTTTTCCCCCTCCTTAAAAAAAAAACCTTTTTGTTCTGTTACTATTATTTTTGCATAATTTACATATACCACAATGCCCTTTGCCCTTTTTTAGTGTAATTCTGTGGGTTTTGACAAGTCAGTAGATAGAAGAGTTCCAGCACCCCCACCCCCACCCAAATTCCCCTGTGCTCCTAGGTAGTCAACTCCTCCTCCCACGCTAGCCCCTGGAAACCATGGATCTGTTCTCTGCCTCTGCAGTTATGCCTTTTCTGGAATGTTATATAAATGGAGTCACATCAAGGGGATTGGATCCTTGTTGGTGTGGCTTCTTTCACTTGGCATAGTACATTTGAGAGTTATCCATGTGGTAGTTTGTCCCATTTTATTGTTGAGTAATATTCCATTGCACGGGAGTATCACAGCTTATCCATTAACCAGTTAAAAGAAATTTGGGGCTTCCCTGGTGGTGCAGTGGTTGAGAGTCCGCCTGCCGATGCAGGGGACACGGGTTCGTGCCCCGGCCCGGGAAGATCGCACATGCCGCGGAGCGGCTGGACCCGTGAGCCATGGCCGCTGAGCCTGTGCGTCCGGAGCCTGTGCCCCACAATGGGAGAGGCCACAACAGTGAGAGGCCCGCGTACCGCAAAAACAAACAAAAAACAAAACAAACAAAAAAAGAAATTTGGCTTTTTCCAGTTTTTGATGATTATGAATAAAGCTGCTATCAATATCTACATATGGATTTTTGTGTAATCATAAGTTCACTTAGCTCAATATTTAGGAGTAGGAGTGCTAGTTCATATGGTAACTATATATCGGACTTTATTAGACACTGACTATTCCAAAGTGACTGTGTCAATCTGCAGTCTGACCAGCAATGTAAGAGTTCCACTCACTTTGCATATTTGCCAGCACTTGTTATTGGTGGTTTTCTTCTTTATTTTAAACAGTTTAGCCATTTTAATAAGTATGTAGTGAAGGCTCACTGTACTTTTAATTTGCATTTCTCTAATGATTAATAATTTTGGACATCTTTCACATGATAATTTGCCACATGTACGTCTTTGATCAAGTGGCTGATCAAATATGTTGCTCATTTTTTTCATCGGGTATTTATATTTTTACTTTTTAGTTTTAAGAATTCTTGGTATTGTTTGGCTATAAGTCCTTTACCAAATATATCATTTGAAAATATTTCTCTTTTAATTTGCTTACCCATGCTTGGAGGTTTAAATTTTGACAAAGTTCAATTTATCCTAGTTTTCTTTTATGGATTATACTTTTGGTGTCTTCTCTAAGAAATTCTTGCCTAACCAAAAGTCATGAAGCTTTTCAGCTATGTCTTCTAGCGGTTTTATAGTTTTAGGTTTTATAGTTAGGTCTAAAATCGATTTTGACTTAACTTTTGGATATGGTTTGAGGAATGGCTCTTCTTTGACTCAGTACTGTATTCAATAAGTTTTAGTTTCTTAAAGGTTATTTTCAAAGCACAAATATTTGCAACCCTAACAATGAACTTCTGATTGTTTGTTACAATGAAACTTATTGGTCTGTCTTGCACTTTACATGGTTCTTTTACCCATGCATGATTTTGTAAAATCACATATTGCTCATCTGGAAAATACTGGTTTACTGAACCATTTAGACTTTCTAAAATCTTGACAGACTTCATTACAAAATAACAACAAATCATATATTTTAATATTACCAAGAATCTCATCAAAATATCTTTATATATTTGCAAGCTGTCAAGCTCACTGTGGTTGATGTAAGTTTCAAAAAAAAATTCTAATTCTTGCTTGAAAATTCCAATGTTATCATTGGCATCAAATTTAAGGGTTTTTTCCCTTGAAGTAGCAGGTGTTTTTGTTCATTTTCACAAAAATGTCTGGCAAATATCTGAGTTTGTATAACCATATTTTATCAGTCAGTTGTCCTTTAAAGTAAATATCACGTTCCATGAAAAGAGTTGCTAGTTCAGTTTCCAACTCAGTCACACAAATACTTTTCCTTCCAGGCAACCATCACACTTCAGTGAGCAACAGAAGTGTTTATGCATAATTCCCATTTTGTCACACAGAATATTAAAAAGATGTGTCATTAGCGGTTGAAATTTAATAAAATTAATAATTTTTACTGCTTGATCAAAGATATTACTAAGTGAAATTGTTTTTTCTTTTCTGTGAACGCATGATGGTAAAGAAGACAATAGCTACGAGTAGTTAGTACCACTGTCTATTTGTGCTAGGTTTAATTTACCATTGCTTTTGGTAAATTTTAAATTTTGCCAGCAATTTAATTTATCATTGCTTTTGCATCTTCAATGCACATATCAACACTGAAAAAAGTAAATAACATATTAGCACTAAACAAAATAATTTTTACCTGATGGGCCCCCTAAAAGGGTCTCAGGGACTCCCAGGGGTTCACGGACCATACTGTGAGAACCACTGGCCTAGGATATTGAAAAGGCGAGGAGAATGAGAGAGAAGCAGTACCGGCTTTAGAAACATCAACTGAAGCCTCATATCAGGACCCTACCAAAACAAATACAGATGGAAAAAGAACCTTCCTTGGAAGGCAGGTTTCACAGGTGTAAGCAGTTCCCTAGCAGGAGGCATGGGAAGCAGGCCTGGTGGCACAAGACAGAAAATGCCTGCTCACAAGCAATACAGAGCTGTGTCCATAGACAGAGAGCACACACTCACTGCAGAAGCAGGTGCCAGAGAGTCAGTGCTCAAAGGGAAAATGGAACGTCAGGAGGTTTCAGGAGGCAAGACAGATACCTCAGGAGTAGCCCAAGGATGAGGGCTCCCACAGTTGCTGGTTTCTGATCATTGCGATAAGACCGCAACTTTGCAAATGCCACTTTGAGAGGACAGTTTAGATGGAGGCATTTACAATTTTATCCAAGGTATGATGATTGTACACACCTGAAATAACACATACAGTGGAAAGATGGGATTTTCACAGATCTAAGAAAATATATACTAGAAAGACTGGGGTTTACAGCGTCCCGGTACTGTGGAGGTCTCTAGGTCATGGAGGCCAGGAGAGATTAAGTGCTGCTTACTTGCCCAAGGTCTAGAAGTCCAGTTTTAAACAACAAGCTTCCAAAAGGAAGTTGTTTGCTTTCATTTTTCTCAGAAAAGGAACTTTGCGTTTTAACTCTGGATGCACAGAAACATTTTGGCATTTACATCTTGTATCTCAAGTACAGACCTACGGCAGATTTTTATACACTGATATGAAGGTGCTCTGATATCACAGAAGAAACTCTAATCCTTCTGCCCTTGAGAGACACTGGGAATAAATCTGTAACTCAGTGTGTCTTACAATGGTGACAGGTACACAGGGAAAACTAGCATTAATCCACCCTTCACTATGTGCTAGGCATTTTGTGTACTTTAAAAAAGAAATCATGGGCTTCCCTGGTGGCGCAGTGGTTGAGAGTCCGCCTGCCGATGCAGGGGACACGGGTTTGTGCCCTGGTCCTGGAAGATCCCACATGCCGCGGAGCAGCTGGGCCCGTGAGCCATGGCCGCTGAGCCTGCGCGTCCGGAGCCTGTGCTCCGCAACAGGAGAGGCCACAGCAGCGAGAGGCTCGCGTACCACAAAAAAAAAAAAAAAAAGAAATCAGTAACTCCAATAACCCCGTGAGATAAGTGTTGGATTTTATAGATGAGGAAACTCTGGCTTTGAGAGGGTAAGGAGCCCAAGATGGCACCTGCAATTGGAGCCTGGAATTAAACCCAGGTCTGTCAGACTCTAAAGCCCATAGATTTTCCATTTTCACCAGTATTTTTCAACACGGTTTCGGTTTGTTTTAGCAGAATTTAAAAAACTTTAAGAAGAACACAAAAATGTTAAAGCTCCTTATATAGCACCAACATCCATGAAATTCTAATCAAATATTTGAAGAACCTCAAAAGCACTTCCAAAGGGCTCTCCAGATAGAAAACAGCTGCCCCGCAGCTGCCTGCACTACGTGTCGTCCCTAGTTCAACATCTGCTACTTGGTGTTTTTTTTGCCTCTCTTTTTTTTTTTTTTTTCAAATTGCCCTCAATGCCTAAGATTGTTCATGCCAATGCATGGAGCTTTTCCGATTTATATCCAAGCTGGAAACTGTTTCTGGTTATACCTACCTCTTGTAGCTTTAACTGCACATGAGTGGAAAAGCCTCTGTGAGCAGAGCAAACAGGCCTCTATCCCTTTGTTATCCAAACAGGAAGGCACAAGTGGCTTTTCCACCCAGCCTGGCTCTGAATAAAAATTAGTTGCACTGTCAGAAGGATTTAAGTGGAGCAATTTATCTAGGAGGAGAATGTCACATTATTGCAACATCTTCTGCATATCACATACTGTACTGTACAGTGTCTACAGATTTAGTACTCGTTATATTATGCTGGGTGCTCTATATATTACGCTGGGCCTCAGCTTCAGCTCTGACAGGGCGATCCTTCTGTGTTGTTCTGTCTTAAAATGAATCTTAAAATTTTCTTGGCGTAACGCAAGAAAAAGATTAAAAACAGGAAGAAAAATATGAGCAGCGTTGCATTTTCGAGGTATTATTTTGTCAAGAATTGAAAATAATAATTAGATGGAGATAAGGCTAGAGATAAGAACACCTTTCCAAAACTCCAGAAAGAGGTAAGATATGAGGAGTCAGTTTCAACAGTTCAACAAGAAGGCAGAAGAGGGAGTGAATTGAGGGTCTTCCCCAGAAGAGGGAAGGCAGAGAGGGTCAGGAGAGAGGAAATCAATAGGTCTCAGTGCATGGAATATGGAAGAAATAATGGAGGAAGACGTCCTGGTCTTTTAGCTCTTGGTTCCAATTCCAACAGGCAGTACTGAGGAAGGGCATATGCTGGGGCCAGAACATCCCAAACAACATTACATACTTCATGCAAAATATTGTTTCACGTCTTTGTGTCTGTGCTGTGACATTGAGGTCTTAAACATAAAATCGTTAGGTCTTAAATTCTTCTTTGTTTGCTAGGACTTTTTCTAGCCCTTCTTATTCATGTTTTGTTAAAATACAATTTCCGAGGTTGTTCACAGAATTTTCATGCATTTTTATAAATTATATCTCTTGTAAAGAACAGATTAGATGAAAACCAAAATGTTAAAAATCCAAGATTTCTTACCCTTTAGTAAGGAAGTGTAAATCGCTTGTGTTTACTGTAAAAAATATGATCTGACTTGGTCTTCTTTCGCTCTTTAAATAATGTTTTGTTCTATTTTACCTATTTTGTCTTTTTTATAAAAGAGTTTTACTTTCTATTTGTTCCGCAATGATTTGGAAAGTATATAGTCATTTTAAAAATTACTAGCTGTTCATTTATTGTGTTAATAAATCTTATTAAATCAATATTTAATTCCAAATTTGAAAACAAAACAGTAACTTAAGCATTCCACTTATGGAAGATGAAGAGTTTAACTATTTTGCCTTCCCTATTCCACTTCCCTTATTCTGGTCTCTATTTTGCGATCAGAGCTCCCATTTGAAAAATTAGATGTTCACTTTCTAGATTTCTTTGACTGCTTTTGTTTCCAAAGTTAAAGCAAGCATTTAGCTTTTGTGAGATCGAGTTTCCTCCACTATCTGATTACTATCTGGTTCCAACAGACCTCATGCTGGCAAGACGGATGGCGAGCTGCCAAAATAAGGAGGCCTAAATGCACATCCTGAGAGCCAGAAAACTCAGGCAATGAGGGTAAATAAGGAGGAGAACTTCCCTGGGTAAACACCTCAGCTGGAGATGTCTCTCCATGGCACGTACTTGGGAGGACTGACTGCCTTTTGAGACTGTGGGATGGGACAGGGAAACACAGTTACATATTAGAATCCATTCCTTTTACACAGCCACGTTATTTTTTAAAATTTTATTGGAGTATAGTTGATTTATAATGTTGTTTCAGGTGTACAGCAAAGTGATTCAGTTATACATACACTCATTCTTTTTCAGATTCTTTTCTCATGTAGGTTATCACAGAATATTGAATAGAGTTCCGTGTGCTATACAGTAGGTCCTTGTTGTTTATCTATTGTATATATAGTAGTGTATGTATGTTAATCCCAAGGTCCTGATTTATCCCTCCCCCACCATGTTTCCCCTCTGGTAACTATAACTTTGCTCTTCATATCTAAGTCTGTTTCTGTTTTGTACATAAGTTCATTTGTATCACTTTTTAAAATTAGATTCCACACATGAGTGATATCATATGATATGTCTTTCTCTGACTTACTTCACTTAAGTAAGTGAATAATGATAATCTCTAGGTCCATCCATGTTGCTGCAAATGCCAATATTTCACTCTTTTTCATGGCTGAATGGTATTCCATTGTATGTATGTACCACATCTTCTTTATCCATTCCTCAGGCGATGGACATTTAGGTTTCCATGCCTTGGCTATCGTGAATAGAGCTGCTATGAACATGATAGTTTTGTCCAGATATATGCCCAGGAGTGGGATTGCTGGATCATAGGGCAACTCTATTTTTAGTTTTTTGAGGAATCACCATACTGTTCTCCATAGTGGCTGCAGCAATTGACATTCCCACCAACAGTGTAGGTGAGTTTCCTTTTCTCCACACCCTCTCCAGCATTTATTGTTTGTAGACTTTTTGATGACGGCCATTCTGACCTACGTGAGGTGATACCTCATGGTAGTTTTGATTTGCATTTCTCTGATAATTAGTGATGTTCAACACCGTTTCATGTACTTTTTGGCCATCTGTAGGTTTTCTTTGGAGAAATGTCTATTTAGGTCTTCTGCCCATTTTTTGATTGGGCTGTTTGTTTTCTTGATATCGAGCTGTATGAGCTGTTTGTATATTTTGGAGATTAACCCTTTGTCAGTTGCTTCATTTGAAAATATTTTCTCCCATTCTGAGGACTGTGTTTTCATCTTGTTTATGGTTTCCTTTGCTGTGCAAAAACTTTTAAGTTTAATTAGGTCCCATTTGTTTATTTTTGTTTTTATTCTCATTACTCGAGGAGGTGGGTCCAAAAGATCCTGCTGCAATTTATGTCAAAGAGTGTTCTGCCTATGTTTTCCTCTATGAGTTTTAGTGTCTGCCCTTACATTTAGGTCTTTAATCCATTTTGAGTTTATTATTTTGTATGGTGTTCAGGAGTGTTTTAATTTCATTCTTTTACATGTAGCCAGTTTTGCAAGCACCACTTATTGAAGAGGCTGTTATCACTCCATTGTACATTCTGGCCTCCTTTGTCATAGAATTAGGTGAACATAAGTGCATGGGTTTATTTCTGGGCTTTCTATCCTGTTCGATTGATCTAAATTTCTGTTTCTGTGCCAGTACCATACTGTTTTGATTACTATCGTTTTGTAGTATAGTCTGAGGTCAGGGAGCCTGATTCCTCCAGCTCCATTTTTCTTTCTCAATATTGCTTTAGATATTCAGGGTTTTTTGTGTTTCCAAACAAATTAAAAAATTTTTTTTCTTCTGCTTCTGTGAAAAATGCCATTGGTAATTTTATACGAATTGCATTGAATCTGTAGGTTGCCTTGGGTAGAACAGTCATTTTGACAGTATTGATACTTCCAATATAAGAACATGGTGTATCTTTCCATCTGTTTGTGTCATCTTCTATTTTTTTCAACAGTAACTTATAGTTTTCTGTGTACAGCTCTTTTGCATCCTTAGGTAGGTTAATTCCTAAGTATTTTATTCTTCTTTTTTTTAATGTTTATTTACTTATTTATTTTCTTACTAGTCAACCATTTTATACACATCAGTGTACACATGTCAATCTCAATCTCCCAATTCATCACACCACAACCCCCACCACCCTCCACTTTCCTCCCTTGGTGTCCATACGTTTGCTCTCTACTTCTGTGTCTCAATTTCTGCTCTGCAAACTGGTTCATCTGTACCATTTTCTAGGTTCCACATATATGCATTAATATATGATTTTTTTTTCTCTTTCTGACTTACTTCACTGTGTATGACAGTCTCTAGATGCATCCACGTCTCTACAAATGACCCAATTTCGTTCCTTTTTATGGCTGAGTAATATTCCATTGTATATATGTACCACAACTTCTTTATCCATTCATCTGTCAATGGGCATTTAGGTTGCTTCCATGACCTGGCTATTGTAAATAGTGCTGCAATGGACATTGGGGTGCATGTGTCTTTTTGAATTATGGTTTTCTCTGGGTATATGCCCAGTAGTGGGATTGCTGGATCATATGGTAATTCTATTTTTAGTTCTTTAAGGAACCTCCATACTGTTCTCCATAGTGGCTGTATCAATTTACATTCCCACCAATAGTGCAGGAGGGTTCCCTATTCTCCACACCCTCTCCAGCATTTGTTGTTTGTGGATTTTCTGATGATGCCCATTCTAACTGGTGTGAGGTGATACCTCATTGTAGTTTTGATTTGCATTTCTCTAATAATTAGTGATGTAGAGCAGGTTTTCATATGCTTCTTGGCCATCTGTATGTCTTCTATAGAGAAATGTCTATTTAGATCTTCTGCCCATTTTTGGATTGGGTTTTTTTTTAATATTGAGCTGCATGAGCT
Source organism: Aethalodelphis obliquidens (assembly GCF_003676395.1). Taxonomy (NCBI): domain Eukaryota; kingdom Metazoa; phylum Chordata; class Mammalia; order Artiodactyla; family Delphinidae; genus Aethalodelphis; species Aethalodelphis obliquidens. The sequence goes on from NW_020837947.1 coordinate 36,739,905, forward strand.
GTTTATATATTTTAGAGATTATTCCTTTGTCCAATGATTAATTTGAAAATATTTTCTCCCATTTTGAGGGTTGTCTTTTCATCTTGTTTAGGGTTTCCTTTGCTGTCCAAAAGCTTTGAAGTTTCATTAGGTCCCATTTGTTTATTTTTGTTTTTATTTCCATTACTCTAGGAGGTGGATCAAAAAATATATTGCTGTGGGGCTTCCCCGGTGGCGCAGTGGTTGAGAGTCTGCCTGCTGATGCAGGGGACATGGGTTCATGCCCCAGTCCGGGAAGATCCCACATGCCGTGGAGCAGCTGGGCCCGTGAGCCATGGCCGCTGAGCCTGTGCGTCTGGAGCCTGTGCTCCGCACTGGGAGAGGCCACAACAGTGAGAGGCCCGCGTAAAAGAAAAAAAAAAAACTTTGCTGTGATTTATGTCAAACAGTGTTCTTCCTATCATTTCCTCTACAAGATTTATAGTGCCCATTCTTACATTTATGTCTCGAATCTATTTAGAGTTTATTTTTGTGTATGGTGTTAGGGAGTGTTCTAATTTCATTCTTTTATGTGTAGCTGTCCAGTTTTCCCAGCACCACTTATTGAAGAGACTGTCTTCTCAATTGTATATCCTTGCTTCCTTTGTCATAGATTAGTTGACCATAGGTTCATGGGATTATCTCTGGGCTTCCTATCCTGTTCCATTGGTCTATATTTCTGTTTTTGTGCCAGTACCATATTATCTTGATTACTGTAGCTTTGTAGTATAGTCTGAAGTCAGAGAGTCTGATCCCTCCAGCTCCGATTTTTTTCCCTCAAGACTGCTTTGTCTATTCGGGGTCTTTTGTGTCTCCATACAAATTTTAAGATTTTTTGTTTTAGTTCTGTAAATAATGCCATTGGTAATTTGATAGGGATTGCATTGAATCTGTAGATTACTTAGGGTAGTATAGTCATTTTCACAATATTGATTCTTCCACTCCAAGAACAAGGTATATCTCTCCATCTGTTTCTATCATCTTTAATTTCTTTCATCAGTGTCTTATAGTTTTCTGCATACAGGTCTTTTGTCTCCCTAGGTAGGTTTATTCCTAGTTATTTTATTCTTTTTGTTGCACTGGTAACTGGGAGTGTTCTCTTAATTTCTCTTTCAGATTTTTCATCATTAGTGTATAGGAATGCAAGAGATTTCTGTGCATTAATTTTTTTTATCCTGCAACTACCAAATTCATTGATTATCTCTAGTAGTTTTCTGGTGGCATCTTTAGGATTCTCTATGTATAGTATCATGTCATCTGCAAACGGTGACAGTTTTACTTCTTTTCCAATTTGTATTCCTTTTATTTCTTTTCCTTCTCTGATTGCCATGGCTAGAACTTCCAAAACTATGTTGAATAATAGTGGTGAAAGTGGACATCCTTGTCTTGTTCCTGATCTTACAGGAAATGCTTTCAGTTTTTCACCATTGAGAATGATGTTTGCTGTGGGTTTGTTCGTATATGGCCTTTGTTATGGTGAGGTAGTTTCCCTCTATGCCCACTTTCTGGAGAGTTTTTATCATAAATGGGTGCTCAATTTTGTCAAAAGCTTTTTCTGCATCTATTGAGATGATCATATGGTTTTTATTCTTCTATTTGTTAATATGGTGTATCACATTGATTTGCATATGTTGAAGATTCCTTGCATCTCTGGGATAAACCCACTTGATCATGGTGTATGATCCTTTTAGTGTGTTGTTGGATTCTGTTTGCTAGTATTTTGTTGAGGATTTTTGCATGTATATTCATCAGTGATATTGGTCTGTAATTTTCTTTTCTTGTAGTATCTTTGTCTGGTTTTGGTATAAGGGTGATGGTGGCCTCATAGAATGAGTTTCGGAGTTTTCCTTCCTCTGCAGTTTTTGGAAGAGTTTGAGGAGGATGGGTGTTAGCTCTTCTCTAAATGTTTGATAGAATTCACCTGTGAAGCCATCTGGTCCTGGACTTTGGTTTGTTGGAAGATTTTTAACCAGAGTTTCAATTTCATTACTTGTGATTGATCTGTTCATATTTTCCATTTCTTCCTGGTTCAGTCTTGGAAGGTTATACCTTTCTAAGAATTTGTCCATTTCTTCCAGGTTGTCCATTTTATTGGTATAGAGTTGCTTGTAGTAGTCTTTTAGGATGCTTTGTATTTTCTGTGGTGTGTGTTGTAACTTCTCCTTTTTCATTTCTAATTTTATTGATCTGAGTCCTCTTCCTCTTTTTCTTGATGAATCTGGCTAATGGTTTATCAATTTTGTTTATCTTCTCCAAGAACCAGCTTTTAGTTTTATTGATCTTTGCTATTGTTTTCTTTGTTTCTTTTTCATTTATTTCTGTTCTAGTCTTTATGATTTCTTTCCTTCGGCTAACTTTGAGTTTTTTTGTTCTTTCTCTAATTGCTTTAGGTGTAAGGTTAGATTGTTTATTTGAGATTTTTCTTGTTTCTTGAGGTAGGCTTGTATAGCTATAAACTTCCCTCTTAAAACTGCTTTTGCTGCATCCTGTAGGTTTTGGATCATCATGTTTCCATTGTCATTTGTCTCTAGGTATTTTTTGATTTCCTCTTTGATTTCTTCAGTGATCTCTTGGTTATTTAGTAACGTATTGTTTAGCCTCAACGTGTCTGTGTTTTTTACATTTTTTCCCCCGTAGTTGATTTCTAATCTCATAGTGTCGTGGTCAGAAAAGATGCTTGATATGATTTCAATTTTGTTAAATTTACTGAGGCTTCTTTTGTGATCCAAGGTGTGATCTATGCTGGAGAATGTTCCATGCGCACTTGAGAAGAAAGTGTAATCTTTTGTTTTTGGATGGAATGTCCTATAACTCAATTAAATCTATCTGGTCTATTGTGTCATTTAAAGCTTGTGTTTCCTTATTAATTTTCTCCTTGGATGATTGTCCATTGGTGTAAGTGAGGTGTTAAGTCCCCCACTATTATTGTGTTACTGTCGATTTCCTCTTTTAGAGATGTTAGCAGTTGACTTATGTAATGAGGTGCTCCTATGTTGGGTGCATATATAACTGTTATATCTTCTTCTTTGATTGATCCCTTGATCATCACATAGTGTCCTTCCTTGTCTCTTGTAACATTCTTTATTTTAAAGTCTATTTTATCTGATATGAGTATTGCTACTCTAGCTTTCTTTTGGTTTCCAACTGCATGGAATATCTTTTTCCACCCCCTCACTTTCAGTCTGTATGTGTCCCTAGGTCTGAAGTGGGTCTCTTGTAGATAGCATATAGATGGGTCTTGTTTTTGTATCCATTCAGCAAGCCTCTATCTTTTGGTTGGAGCATTTAATCCATTCATGTTTAAGGTAATTATTGATATGTATGTTCCTTTTACCATTTTCTTAATTTTAGGGGGTTGGTTTGTTTTTGTAGGTCCTTTTCTTCTCTTGTGTTTCCCACTTAGAGAAGTTCCTTTAGCATTTGTTGTAGAGCCGGTTTGGTGGTGCTGAATTCTCTTAGCTTTTGCTTGTCTGTAAAGCTTTTGACTTCTCCATCGAATCTGAATGAGATCCTTGCTGGGTAGAGTAATCTTGGTTCTAGCGTCTTCCCTTTCATCACTTTAAATATGTCATGCCACTCCTTTCTGGCTTGTAGAGTTTCTGTTGAGAAATCAGCTGTTAACCTTATGGGAGTTCCCTTGTATGTTATTTGTCGTTTTTCCCTTGCTGCTTTCAATAATTTTTCTTTGTCTTTAATTTTTGCCAATTTGATTACTATGTGTCTCGGCATGTTTCTCCTTGGGTTTATCCTCTACGGGACTTGCTGCCCTTCCTGGACTTCGGTGGCTATTTACTTTCCCCTGTTAGGGAAGTTTTCGACTATACTCTCTTCAAATATTTCTCAGGTCTTTTCTCTCTCTCTTCTCCTTCTGGGACCCATATAATGTGAATGTTGTTGTGTTTCACGTTGTCCCAGAGGTCTCAGGCTGTCTTCGTTTCTTTTCATTCTTTTTTCTTTATTCTTTTCTGCAGCAGTGAATTCCGCCATTCTGTCTTCCAGGTCCCTATCCGTTCTTCTGCCTCTGTTATTCTGCTATTGATTCCTTCTAATGTATTTTTCATTTCACTTATTGTATTGTTCTTCTCTGTTTGTTTGTTCTTTAATTCTTCCAGGTCTTTGTTATGTTAAACATTTCTTGCATTTTCTTGATCTTTGCCTCCATTCTTTTCCCGAGGTCCTGGATCATCTTCACTATCATGATTCTGAATTCTTTTTCTGGAAGGTTGCCTATCTCCACTTCATTTAGTTGTTTTTCCTGGGTTCTATTTTGTTCTTTCATCTGGTACATAGCCCTCTGCCTTTTCATCTTGTCTATCTTTTTCTGAATGTGGTTTTTGTTCCACAGGCTGCAGGATTGTAGTTCCTGTTGCTTCTGCTCTCTGCCCTCTGGTGGATGAGGCTATCTAAGAGGCTTGTGGAAGTTTACTGATGGGAGGGACTGGTGGTTGGTAGAGCTGGCTGTTGCTCTGGTGGGCAGAGCTCAGTAAAACTTTAATCTGCTTGTCTGCTGATGGGTGGGACTGGGTTCCCTCCCTGTTGGTTGTTTGGCCTGAGGTGACCCAACACTGGAGCTTACCCAGGCTCTTTGGTGGGGCTAATAGCAGACTCTGGGGGGGCTCACGCCAAGGAGTACTTCCCAGAACTTCTGCTGCCAGTGTCCTTGTCCCTTGGTGAGCCACAGCTGCTCCCCACCTCTGCAGGAGACCCTCCAACACTAGCAGGTAGGTCTGGTTCAGTCTCCTGTGGGGTCACTGCTCCTTCCCCTGGGTCCCCATGTGCACACACTTTGTGTGTGCCCTGCAAGAGTGGAGTCTCTTGTTTCCCTCCATCCTGCCGAAGTTCTGCAATCAAATCCCACTAGCCTTCAAAGTCTGTTTCTCTAGGAATTCCTCCTCCCGTTGCCAAGGCCCCAGGTTGGGAAGCCTGATGTGTGGCTCAGACCCTTCACTCCAGTGGGTGGACTTCTCTGGTATCTATTTTATTCTTTTTGATGCAGTGGTAAATGATATTGTTTCCTTAATTTCTCTTTCCGAGCTTTCATTGTTAGTGTATAGAAATGAAACAGACTTCTGTCTATTAATTCTGTATCCTACAACTTTACCAGATTCGTTGATGAGCTGTAATAGTTTTCTGGTAGCATCTTTAGGATTTTCTGTATATAGTATGATGTCATCTGCAAACAGTGACAGTTTTGTTTCTTCTTTTCCAATATGGATTCCATATGTTTCTTTTTCTTCTCTGATTGCCGTGGCTAGGACTTCCAAAACTATGTTGTATAAAAGTGGGGAGAGTGGACATCCTTGTCCTTTTCCTGATCTTAGAGAAGATCCTTTCAGCTTTTCACCATTGAGTATGATATTAACTGTGGGTTTGTCATATATGGCCTTTATTATGTTGAGGTAGGGTCCCTCTATGCCTACTTTCTGGAGAGTTTTTATCATAATGTTGAATTTTGTCAAAAGCTTTTTCTGCATCTATTGAGATCATCATATGATTTTAATTCTTCAGTTAATGTAGTATATCACACTGATTGATTTGCAGATATTGAAAAATTCTTGCATCACTGGGATAAATCCCACTTGATCCTGTCGTATGATCCTTTTAATGTGTTGTTTGATTTGGTTTGCTAGTATTTTGTTGAGGATTTTTGCATCTACATTCATCAGTGATACTGGTCTCTAATTTTGTGTTTTTATGTCTGGTTTTGGTATCAGGGTGATGGTGGCCTCATAGAATGAGTTTGGGAGTGTTCCTTCTTCTTCAGTTCTTTGGAATAGCTTCAAAAGTATAGGTGTTAACTCTTCTCTAAATGTTTGATAGAATTTGCCTTTGAAGTCATCTCATCCTGGACTTTTGTTTCTTTGTAGTTTTTATAAATCACAGATTCAATTTCAGTACATGTAATTGGTGTGTTCGTGTTTTTTTTCCTGGTTTGGTCTTCGGAGATTGTAACTTTCTAAGAATTTGTCCCTTTCTTCTAGGTTGTCCATTTTATTGATTTGGCCCTCTCCTTTTTTTTCTTGATGAGTCTGGCTAAAGGTTTATCAGTTTTGTTTATCTTTTCAAAGAACCAGCTTTTAGTTTCATTGATCTTTTCTACTAATTTTTTTTTTTAGTCTCTAATTTATTTCTGCTCTGATCATTATGATTTCTTTCCTTCTACTAACTTTGGGTTTTGTTGTTATTCTTTCTCTAGTTGCTTTAGATGTAATGTCAGGTTGTTCAAAATTTTTCCTGTGTCCTGAAGTACGCTTTTATTGCTATAAACTTCTCTCATAGAGCTGCTTTTACTGCATCCCATAGGTTTTGGATCATTGCATTTTCAATTTAGTTTGTCTTGAGCTATTTTTGACTTCCTCTTTGCCTTCTTCAGTGATCCATTGGTTGTTTAGTAGCATTTTGTTTATCCTCCACATGTTTGTGTTTTCTTAGGTTTTTTTCTTGTAGTTGATTTCCAGTCTTACAGTATTGTGGTTGAAAAGATGCTTGATACAATTTCACTTTTCTTAAGTTTATTGAGGCTTGCTTTGTGGCCCAGCATGTGATTTGTCCTGGAGAATGTTCCCTGTGCACTTGAAAAGAATGTGTATTCTGCTGCTTTCAGATGGAATGCTCTATAGACATCCAAAAGTCCATCTGGTCTAATGTATCATTTAAGGACTGTGTTTCCTATTGATTTTCTGTCTGGAGGATCTGTCCACTGATATAAATGGGGTGTTACTGTGAAACTCTCCTTTTATGTCTGTTAATATTTACCTTATATATTGAGGTGCTCCTATGTTGGGTGCATATGTGTTTACAATTGTTATATCTTTTTCTTGGATTGATCCCTTGATCATTATGTAGTGTCCTTCTTTGTCTTTTGTAACAGTCTTTGTTTTAAAGTCTGTTTTTTTGATATGAGTATTACTACTCCAGCTTTCTTTTGATTTTCATTTGAATGGGATACACATTTCCATCCCCTCACTTTCAGTCTGTATGTGTCCCTAGATCTGAAGTGAGTCTCTTGTAGACAGCATATACGGGTCTTGTTTTTGTTTCCATTTAACCAGCCTGTGTCTTTGGTTGGAACATTTAACCTGTTTACATTTAAGGTGATTATCAATATGTATGTTCTTATTGCCATTTTGTTAACTGTTTAGAATTTGTTTTTGTGGGTCCTTTTTTCCTTTCCTCTTTTGTTCTCTTGTGATTTGATTACTTTCTTTACTGTCGTGTTTGGATTCCTTTCTTATTTGTGTGTATATCCATTATAGATTTTTGGTTTGTAGTTACCATGACCTTTACCAGTCTATATATATACGTGATTGTTTTAAGTTGATGATCTCTTAATTTCAAATGCACTTCAAATATCCTGCATTTGCACTCTCCTCCTCTCATGATTATTGCTTTAGATATCATATTAGTGTGTGGATGATTTCCTACTTTTTTTTTTTTCCCCGGACTCGCAGGCTCAGCGGCCATGGCTTATAGGTCCAGCTGCTCTGTGGCATATGGGATCCTCCCAGACCGGGGCACAAACCCATGTCCCCTGCATCGGTAGGCAGACTCTCAACCACTGCGCTACCAGAGAAGCCCATGATTTCCTACTTTTATGTGTGCCTTTCTGGTGAGCTTTCCCATTTCATAATTGTTTTTGTTTCTAGTTGTGGCCTTCTCTTTTCCATGTAGAGAAGTGCCTTTAGCATTTGTTGTAGAGCTGGTTTGGTGGTGCTGAATTCTTTTAGCTTTTGCTTGGCTGTAAAGCTTTCATTTTCTCCATCGAATCTGAATGACAGCCTTGCTAGGTAGAGTATTCTAGGTTGCAAGTTTTTCCCTTCCATCACTTTAACTATATGGTGCCACTCACTTCTGGCCTGAAGAGTTTCTGTTGAAAAATCAGCTGAGAACCTTATGGAGATTCCCTTGTATGTTATTTGTTGCTTTCCCCTCATTGTTTTTAATGTTTTCTCTTTATCTTTAATTATTGTCAATTTGATTGCTATGTGTCTCTGTGTGTTCCAACTTGGGTTGAGCCTCTATGGTACTCTCTGTGCTTCCTGGACTTATGTGACTGCTTCCTTTCCCATGTTAAGGATGTTGTCAGGTATTATCTCTTCAAATATCTTCTCAGGCCCTTCCTCTCTCTCTGCTCCCTCTGGGACCCCTATAATGTGAATGGTGTTGTGTTTAATTTTTTCCAGAAGTATCTTAAACTGTTCTCATTTCTTTTTCTTCTTTTTTCTTTATCCTGTTCTGTGGCAGTGATTTCCACAACTCTGTCTTCCAGATCACTTAATCGTTCTTCTGCCTCACTTATTCTACTATTGCTTCCTTCTAGTGTATGTTTCATTTCATTTATTGTATTATTCAACTCTTTTTTGTTGTTCGTTTTTTTTCTGATTCTTGGTTTAAAAACTTCTTGTAACTTCTTGCTCTGTGCATCCATTCTTTTCCTGAGTTCTTGGATCCTCTTTACAATCATTACTCTGCACTCTTTCTTGGGTAGATTGCCTATCTTCATGTCACTTAGTTGTTGTTCTGGCATTTTATTTTATTCCTTCATCTGGGACATATTCCTCTGCTCTCTCATTTTGTCTAAACTTCTGTTTGTATTGTTATGTTTGTGGAAAGTTATGATTCTTGACCTTGGAAAAGTGGCCCTCTGTAGGGGATGTCCTGTGTCCCAGCAGTACACTCCCCTCTTGTCACCCAACAGCCAGGGGCCAGCTGGTCCCAGGGTAGGTTCTGACCTGTATTTGGAGACTCAGTTCCACAGACTGTGGGACTGTATCTTTCTTGCTTCTGGTGTCTCCCTGCTGGTGAGTGAGGCTGATCTAGAGGCTTGTACAGGCTTCCTGGTGGGAGAGGCCGGTGACTTCCTACTGGTGAGTAGAGTTGTGTCTTGGCCCTCTGCGGGGCAGGACCCTGTTAAGGGACTTGTCTAGAGGTGGCTGTGGGCTCAGGAAGTCTTTAGGCAGCCTGTCAGTGGGTGGAACTGTGTTCCCACCCTGTTGGTTGTTTGGCCTGAGGCATCCCAGCACTGGAGCCTGCAGGCTGTTGGCTGGGGCAGGTCTTGGGTCTGATGTCCCCAGAAAGATGTCTGCCTTCAGATGAGTACTCCTGGATATGTTCGTCACCAGCAGGTAAGTCTGGCCCAGGCTCCTATGAAGTCGCTGCTTTTGGCCTGGGTCCCAGTGAGCACAAGACCTTGTGTGCATCCTCCAAGAGTGGAACTTGTTTCCCCCAGTCCTTTGGCACTCCTGTGATCAAGAGCTGTTGGCCTTCAAAGTCATATGCTCTGGGGGCTCCTTCTCCTGATGCCAGACCACAAGGCTGGGGAGGCTGACGTGGGGCTCAGCACTCTCACTCACAAAGGAGAACTTCTGTGATATAATTATTCTCCAGTTTGTGGGTTGCCCCCCTGGGGGGTATGGGAGTTGATTACATTGCCAGTGCACCCCTCCTAGCATCTCTTTTTAATTTATTCTTTATCTTTGGATGTAGAATAAGTTTTTTGCTACGTCCCAGTCTTTTTTATCAATGTTTTGTCAGCAGTTAGTTGTGATTTTGGTGTTCTTGTGGGAGAAGGTAAGCTCAAGGTCTTCTGTTCCACTATCTTGTCTTCTCAATCCACTATGTGTTTTTCTGTCCTTCTACTAAAGGCGAAGTGTACCTCCCCACATCGTGACTTGGGCTCAGCCATGTGACTTGATTTGGTTAACAGAATGTGGGCTAAAATCTCAGTGAGCCAGTTCCTAGGTCTTAAGAGGCATTGTATGTCTTCACTTGCTCCCTTCTGCTTTTAACCTTTCCATAAGAAGAGCATCTCCAGAACCTCAGAACTCACACCTATCAAGCAAATCAGACCCCAACCTGCAGCAAACAGGTAAGCTTATCTATACACACAGCATAAAGCAGAGGTACCCAGTCAAACAGTCTACATCAGGGGGTGGCAAACTATGGCCCAGGAGTCAAATCCAGCCTTTTGTTTGTTTTTGTATGACTCACAGCAAAGAATGGTTTTTGCATTTTTAAAGAGTTCTTAAGTAAAAAGGAAGTCTGTGACAGAAACCGTATATGGATTGCAGTCTAACATGTTTACTATCTGACATCTAAAAAGAAAAAGTTTGCTGACTCTTGATCTAGATTACTACCATCCAGCCAACCAGCAGACCATGAGTGATCCCTTCTGAGATCAGCAGAGCTGCCCCTGCCAACTTCCAGTCATGAAAGAAGTAGGTGCTTGTAATTATTTTGCAGCATTATTGTGACGAAAGCTAAGTGATAGAAATGAAAACATGCATGGTCCCTCCCTTCATGGAGCTTGCTTATTGGTTAACGAGACAGAGCATTATTAAATAATGATAGGAAGAAATACACAAATACCCATTTTGATAAATGTTATGAACAGAGATATATGAGATTGGAGGTTTGAAAATGGAAAGTGGGTGTTTAAAATAGTCCCTGAGAAAATAGAGAAATGATTAGCAATGCATAGTAGGATTGGTGGTTAGTGCTGAAGGTCCAACTAATAGGTGATCATGAATTTAGAATAATACACATCGGTCCTGTAGCCCATTGTTTATCTGTTTTAGGGGGTGGGTAAATGGTCTAAAACACATTACTGGTTTCATCCAGGATTGGGTTTTACAACTAGGGTGTGATAACAGAGCCAGAAAGCTACAGGAACTTAGTGTATTGCCAAGAATTATTAACATGAGAATGGAATCCAAACCCCAAGAAGAAAACTGATGAATTGAAACATTGTTAAGAGGTCAGTAGCTTAAAGGTACTGAAGAATTTAAACACCAGGTTGAATAAGTGCAGCTCACAATGAAGCCAAAAAACAAGAGTTTATAGTCAGAACACATTTTGCATTGATGACTGTTGAACACTCATTTCACAAACTTAGTCATAAACATTCCCCTTTCTTTTCCTCCCTTCCTTCTCCTCCCTTCTTTCTTTTCTCACTTTCCCTTTCTTTCTGAACATTACAGGACAATATTTATTGGAAGAATTTTTTTTTATGTGAAGTATGAATTTATGGCTTTCTTTATATTCACCTATGCCTCCCTAAGAGTTTTCCCTGGTTTTATTAGCAGAGATTTAAAATACATATTAGTATATTAAATCCTAAGAAGCCCTCAGGAAAAAATCTTGTAAAACTTTAACTCAGCATTTCACAGACTTTTTTGACTACCAAAATCTTCTATTGCTTAATGCCCAATCATATCCTGCTGAGGAAAACATTTTAGTAAACAATGGTGTCAGCTAATCAATTGTATTAATGTATCTGAGAAATAGTGTATCAACAGGAGGAAAAAGGAATTCATGGAATCAAAAAAAGGAGGCCTAGAACAATTAAGTCACTGATTCACACACTTAACAGTTTCTGAGTGCTTGCTACCTGCCACCATAGAACACGACAAATACAACACTGCCTTTACCCACAATCTAATTAGAGAGACAGAGACACAACTAACTAGATGAAGAACTGCCACACAGAATGGTGAGTACTTATGAAGGCCTATACTGAGTTCTCTTCAGGAAGAGGACCTGCATCTCTACTGGACTTGGTGGTTGGGGTTAAGAGGCGTTGAATGAAAGTTAAGAAAATGCTTTATAAGAGGAGGTAAAACTTGAATTGGCCTGCCATATCTGTAATTTACTTTAAAATTCTTGAACACAGGGTAATACTAATCGCTAGCTAGTTTAAGTTTCAATTTTGGGGCCAATCAGGTTTGGTGAGAATACTCCAGTGGTAGAGTTTAGTAGAAAGGCCAACTCCAGAGGCGGTACCAAAAGTCTTCCATTATCCAGATCTTGATCAAGATTGTAGGCTTAGCATAGCAAATATATTTTTATTGCTGAATTTACTGGTTTTTATTATCATGAGGAATATGAGAAAGAAGCTCTTATTGCTAAAATCAAATGTATTCAAGATTGGCTAAAACATGTTAGAGACACTCCCCATCCTTCTGTGAGTGGGATCTGAAGTGTTTACTCTCTGGATTCAAGCTTCCAATACCCTCCCATAGAAATCCTGTATGCAGCCCTTGTTAGAAAGATTTTCCATCTCATTCATCTCAGGTCTCTTCATCCGCTACCCAGATCAACCAAAAAGAAACCTATGCAAGTCCAAATCATGTAGGGTCAGTGCCTAACGAACTCTGTAAAGATGCAGAGGCATGAAACAGCTTTATAAATTCAAGGAACACTAATTGATTTCACACAGAATGAAGGGGTAAGTGAATCTAAAGAGGAAGATTAGCATTATCCAGGGAAAACTGGGCCTTAATCACATATGGAGATAAAATATTTTTTTAGAATGGCAATAGACACATCAGATTACAGTAGCCTGATAAAAACACCCATTTAGACAATCCCATTGATTTCCTTTGCTTTGATTATATGTTGGTTTCTCATATAGATCGTATTAAGGTGAATGTACTAACCAGCTAATGCAATTATTGAGGTCCCTTTGGAAGTCATATTACTCAATAAAATGGAATGCATTGCCATTCTGGTATACGCTCACTCTCTTTGGTGAGGTTAATATCAAACATTCCATTGAGTCTGGTCAATTCTACCTGCACTCAAAGAATCAAGTTTCTACACACGCAAAGCAGAGGGTCAGAACCTTGGCTATTGTGCCTCCATTGCCCTGTGAGACTCACCCTGAGTTCCGTGATACCCCTGGCCCCCAAACCCAGAAAAATCTCCTGCTCTTATGGTAACAGTTAGAGAAATGGAAAATGTGGGCGCTTTTATAGAGATTGCTGAGATTTGGGTGGTGAAATATGAGAAGTTTGTACAGTCTGTTAGCAATAAAAGACAATCTGAAAAAATTGTAGTAACTGGGATGAAATATTTGTGTCCTATGTAGTTTACATATACTTAAAATGGAAAATCAGTTTCTAAAAAGATTCATGTCTTGCCTTTTTACAACTATTTTGCTATTATAAACACACCAACTGCACTTTCATCCTGCAAAGGGTGAGAGGAGGGTATGAACCGGAGTGGATGCAATCTGAGAGGAGGTCCAGAGAGCTGATGTACACAGAAAGAAGCAGTGGATAAGTGCATGCAAATTTTTTTAAAAAAATAGATTAGCTTAAAATAAGTATTTCAAGGGATGTGATTAGTTCTCCTGTTGCTTTAGGTCTCAGTTTACAACTAATAAAAATAATACTAATGTTCACAAATTATCCAGGGATTCAAATCTTTTTGGAAATCTCTATAGAGCCTAGTGCAGAGGTCTCAAAGTGTGATCAGGGACTCTTTCTGCAAAAGTATTTTCATTAAAATACTAAGACTTTCTTTCCCTTTTTTTGTTCACTCCTGAGAAGATGATAGTGGAATCTTCTAGAAACTACCTCACGTATACTATCGCAACACAGTGAATGCAGAAGCAGGTATTAAAATGAACAATTTTCTGCTAAACTGGATAGTAAGGAGATTTGCAAAAGTTGAAACACCACCACTCTTTTTGTAATTTCTTTTGTTTGTTTTGGAAAATAGTTATTTCTCATGGAAATATGTTGCTTGTAGTAAACCCTAATAGGCTTATTTTTATTCTTTTAAAATAAACAGGATGGGGGAGGAGATGAGATGGTGGAGTAGAAGGACTTGAACTCACTTCTCACAAAAACACCAAAATCACAACTAATTGCTGAACAATCATCAGTAAAAAAGACTGGAACCTACCAAAAAAGATATTCTACATCCAAAGACAAAGAAGAAGCCACACGAAATGGTAGGAGGGGCACTTCTGCAATATAATAAAATCCCATACCTGCCGGGTGGGTGATCTACAAACTGGAAAATAATTATGTCACAGAGGTTCTCCCACAGGGGTGAACTGAGCCCCATGTCAGGCTCCCCAGCATGGGGGTCTGGCATTGGGAGGAGGAGCCCCCAGAGCATCTGGCATTGAAGGTCAGTGGGACTTGAGTGCAGGAGCTGCACAGGACTGATGGAAACAGAGACTCCACTCTTGGAGGGTTCACACAAGGTTTCACATGCACTGGGACCCAGGGCAAAGCAGTAACTCCATAGGAGCCTGGGCAGACCTACCTGTGGATCTCAGAGAGTCTCGAGGAGGCAGAGGTTGGCTGTGGCTCACTGTGAGGGCAAGGACCTGGCGGTGGAAGCCCCAGGTAATACTTGTCAGCGTTACCTCTCCCGAGGGTTGCCATTTTGGAACCAAGACCTGGCCCCATCCAACAGGGAGCAGGCTCCAGTGCTGGGTTGCCTCAGGCCAAACAACCAACAGAGTGGGAACACAGCCCAACCCATCAGCAGACAGGCTGCCTGAATTTGTCCTGACTGCACAGCCACAGCTAAGCACACTGCTTGACACAGCCCTGCCCACCAGAGGGAGAAGACCCAGCTCCACCCACCAGTTGGCAGGCAACAGTTCCTCCCACCAGGAAACTTGAACAAGTCTCTGGACCAACCTCACCCATCAGGGGTCAGATACCAGAAGCACGAGGAACTACAAACCTGCAGCCTGAGAAACAGAGACCACAAACACAGAAAGTTAGAAAAGATGAGACAGCAGAGAAATATGTCCTCAATGAAGGACCAAGATAAAACTCTAGAAGAGCAACTAAGCAACATGGAGATAGAGAGGCAATCTGCCTGAAAAAGAATTCAGATTAATGATAGTAAATATGATCCAAGAATGTAGGCATAGATCAAGAAATTACAAGAAATGTTTAACAAACAACTAGAAGATCTAAAAACAGAGATATACAATACAATAACTGAAATGAAAAATACACTAGAAGGAATCAATAACCAAATAAGTGAGGCAGAAGAATGAATAAGTGAGCTGGAAGAGAGACTGGTAGAAATCACTGCCACAGAGCAGCATAAAGAAAAAAGAATTAAAAAAAATGAAGACAGTTTAAAAGACCTCTGTGATAACGTCAAATGCAACAACATTCACATTATAGGGGTCCCAGAAGGAGAAGAGAGAGAGAAAAGGCCTGAGAAGATATTTGAAGAGACAATAACTGAAAACTTCCCTAACATGGGAAAGGAAGCAGTGACACAAGTCCAGGAAGTACAGAGTATTATACAGGATCAACCCAAGTTGGAACACAAAGAGACACATAGTATTCAAATTGACAATAATTAAAGATAAAGAGAAAACATTAAAAGCCATGAGGGAAGAGCAACAAATAACATACAAGGGAATCCCCATAAGGTTCTCAGCTGATTTTTCAACAGAAACTCTTCAGGCCAGAAGTGAGTGGCACAATATACTTAAAGTGATGAAATAAAGTGATGAAAGGGAAAATCCCGCAACCAAAAATACTCTACCCAGCAAGGCTGTCAGTCATTCAGATTTGACGGAGAAATTGAAAGCTTTACAGCCAAGCAAAAGCTAAAAGAATTCAGCACCACCAAACCAGCTCTACAACAAATGCTAAAGGAACTTTTCTAGGTGGAAAAGAAAGGCCATGACTAGAAATAAGAGAATTATTAATGGGAAAGCTCACTAGAAACGCCAACATAAGGGAAATCATACACACTCAAATTGGATATCTAAAGCAGCAGTTGTCAGGAGAGTACCAATGCAAGATATTGGAAATGCATTTGAAATTAAGAGACTAGTAACTTAAAACAATCTTGTGTATATATATATAGAATGCTATATCAAAACCTTATGGTAACCTAAAAATCTACAATAGATACACTCACAAAAAAGAAAAAGCAATCCAAACCCAACACTAAAGCTAGTTATCAAGTCACAAGAAAAGAGAACAAAAAAGGGAAAAGGACCTACAATTAACCAAAAGGTGATAAGAACATACATATCACTAGATAGCCTCATCCACCAGAGGGCAGACAGCAGAAGCAAGAAGAACTACAATCCTGCAGCCTATGGAACAAAAACCACATTCACAGAAAGACAAGATAAAAAGGCAGAGGGCTATATACCAGATGAAGGAACAAGATAAGACTCCAGAAAAACAAGTAAATGAAGTGGAGACAGGCAACCTTCTAGAAAAAGAATTCAGAATAATGATAGTGAAGATGATCCAGGACCTCGGATAAAGAATGGAGGCAAAGATCCAGAAGATGCAAGAAATGTTTAACAAACACCTAGAAGAATTAACGAACAAAAAAACAGAGATGAACAATACAATAACTGAAATGAAAACTATATTAGAAGGACTCAATCGCAGAATAACGGAGGCAGAAGAATGGATAAGTGACCTGGAAGACAGAATGGCAGAATTCACTGCTGCAGGACAGACTAAAGAAAAAAGAATGAAAAGAAATGACGACAGCCTAAGAGACCTCTTGGACAACATTAAACGCAACAACGTTCGCATTATACGGGTCCCAGAAGGAGAAGAGAGAGAGAAAGGACCCAAGAAAATATTTGAAGAGATTATAATTGAAAACTTCCCTAACATGGGAAAGGAAATAGCCACCCAAGTCCAGGAAGCACAGCAAGTCCCATACAGCATAAACCCAAGAAGAAACACAGCAAGACACATAGCAATCAAATTGACACAAAGGCAAAAAAAATTATTCAAAGCAGCAAGGGAAAAATGACAACATACAAGGGAACTCCCATAAGGTTAAAAGCTGATTTCTCAGCAGAAACTCCACAAGCCAGAAGGGAATGGCATGATATACTTAAAGTGATGAAAGGGAAGAACCTACAACCAAGATTACTCTACCTGACAAGGATCTCATTCAGATTCGATGGAGAAATCAAAAGCTTTACAGACAAGCAAAAGCTAAGAGAATTCAGCACCACCAAACCAGCTCTACAACAAATGCTAAAGGAACTTCTCTAAGTGGGAAACACAAGAGAAGAAAAGGACCTACAAAAACAAACCCAAAACAATTAAGAAAATGGTCATAGGAACATACACATCAATAATTACCTTAGACGTGAATGGATTAAATGCTCCAACCAAAAGACACAGGCTTGCTGAATGGATACAAAAACAAGACCCATCTATATGCTGTCTACAAGAAGACCTAGGGACACACAGACTGAAAGTGAGGGGATGGAAAAAGATATTCCATGCAAATGGAAATCAGAAGAAAGCTGGAGTAGCTATACTCATATCAGATAAAATAGACTTTAAAGAATGTTACAAGAGACAAGGAAGGATGCTACATAATGATCAAGGGATCAATCCAAGAAGAATATATAACAATTATAAATATATATCCACCCAACATAGGAACACCTCAATACATAAGTCAACTGCTAACATCTCTAAAAGAGGAAGTTGACAGTAACACAATAATAGTGGGGGACTTTAACACCTCACACTAATGGACAGATCATCCAAAATGAAAATAAATAAGGAAACAGAAGCTTTAAATGACACGATAGACCAGATAGATTTCATTGATAGTTATAGGACATTCCATCCAAAAACAGAAGATTACACTTTCTTCTCAAGTGCACATGGAACATTCTCCAGGATAGATCACATCTTGGGTCACAAATCAAGCCTTAATAAATTTAAGAAAATTGAAATCATATCAAGCATCTTTTCTGACCACAACGCTATGAGATTATAAATCAACTACAGGGGAAAAAAATGTAAAAAACACAGACACATGGAGGCTAAACAATGTTACTAAATAACCAAGAGATCACTGAAGAAATAAAAGAGGAAATCAAAAAATACCTAGAGACAAATGACAATGAAAACACCATGATCCAAAACCTATGGGATGCAGCAAAGGCAGTTCTAAGAGGGAAGTTTATAGCTCTACAAGCCTACATCAAGAAACAAGAAAAATCACAAGTAAACAATCTAACCTTACACCTAAAGGAACTAGAGAAAGAAGAACAAACAAAACCCAACGTTAGCAGAAGAAATCATAAAGATTAGAGCAGAAATAAATGAAATAGAAACCAAGAAAACAATAGCAAAGATCAATAAAACTAAAAGCTGGTTCTTGGAGAAGATAAACAAAATTGATAAACCATTAGACTCATCACGAAAAATAGGGAGAGGACTCAAATCAATAAAATTAGAAATGAAAAAGGACAAGTTACAACAGGCACCACAGAAATACAAAGAATCCTAAGAGACTACTAAAAGCAATTCTATGCTAATAAAATGGACAACCTGGAAGAAATGGACTAATTCTTAGAAAGGTATAAGCTTCCAAGACTGAACCAGGAAGAAACAGAAAATATGAACAGACCAATCACAAGTAATGAAATTGAAACTGTGATTAAAAATCTTCCAACAAACCAAAGTCCAGGACCAGATGGCTTCAGAGGTGAATTCTATCAAACATTTAGAGAATAGCTAACACCTATCCTTCTCAAACTCTTCCAAAAAATTGCAGAGGAAGGAACACTCCCCAACTCATTCTAAGAGGTCACCATCACACTGATACCAAAACCAAAGATACTACAAGAAAAGAAAATTACAGACCAATATCATGATGAATATAGATGCAAAAATCCACAACAAAATACTAGCAAACAGAATCTAACAACACACTAAAAGGATCATACACCATGATCAAGTGGATTAATCCCAGGGATGCAAGCATTCTTCAATATATGCAAATCAATCAATGTGATACACCATATCAACAAATTGAAGAAGAAAAACCATATGGTCATCTCAATAGATGCAGAAAAAGCTTTTGACAAAATTCAACATCGATTTATGATAAAAACTCTCTGGTAAATGGGCATAGTGGGAACCTACCTCAACATAAGAAAGGCCATATATGACAAACCCACAGCAAACATCATTCTCAATGATGAAAAAACTGAAAGCATTTCCTCTAAGATCAGGAACAAGACAAGGATGTCCACTCTCACCACTATTATTCAACATAGTTGTGGAAGTCCTAGCTACGACAATCAGAGAAGAAAAAGAAATATATGGAATACAAATTGGAAAAGAAGAAGTAAAACTGTCACTGTTTGCAGATGACATGATACTATACATAGAGAATCCTAAAGATGCCACCAGAAAACTACTAGAGCTAAGCAATGAATTTGGTAAAGTTGCAGGAAACACGATTAATGCACAGAAATCTCTTGCATTCCTATACACTAATGATGAAAAATCTGAAAGAGAAATTAAGGAAACACTCCCATTTACCATTGCAACAAAAAGAATAAAATATCTAGGAATAAACCTACCTAGGGAGACAAAAGACCTGTATGCAGAAAACTGTTAGACACTGATGAAAGAAATTAAAGATGATACAAATAGATGGAGAGATATACCATGTTCTTGGATTGGAAGAATGAATACTGTGAAAATGACTATACTACCCAAAGCAATCTACAGATTCAATGCAATCCCTATCAAATTACCAATGGCATTTTTTACAAAACTAGAACAAATCATCTTAAAATTTGTATAGCGATACAAAAGACCCCAAATAGCCAAAGCAGTCTTGAGGGAAAAAAACGGAGCTGGAGGAATCAGACTCCCTGACTTCAGACTATACTACAAAGCTACAGTAATCAAGATAACATGGTACTGGCACAAAAACAGAAACATAGATCAATGGAACAGGATAGAAAGCCAGAGATAAACCCATGCACATATGGTCACCTTATCTTTGATAAAGGAGGCAGGAATGTACAGTGGAGAAAAGACAGCCTCTTCAATAAGTGGTGCTGGGAAAGCTGGACAGGTACATGTAAAAGTATGAGATTCGATCACTCCCTAACACCATACACAAAAATAAGCTCAAAATGGATTAAAGACCTAAATGTAAGGCCAGAAACTATCAAACTATTAGAGGAAAACATAGGAAGGACACTCTTTGACATAAATCACAGCAAGATCTTTTTTGATCCACCTCCTAGAGTAATGGAAATTAAAACAAAAATAAACACATGGGACCTAATGAAACTTCAAAGCTTTTGCACAGCAAAGGAAACCCTAAACAAGATGAAAAGACAACCCTCAGAATGGGAGAAAATATTTGCAAATGAATCAACGGACAAAGGATTAATCTCCAAAATATATAAACAGCTCATGCAGCTCAATATTAAACAATCCAATCAAAAAATGGGCAGAAGACCTAAATAGATATTTCTCTATAGAAGACATACAGATGGCCAAGAAGCACATGAAAAGCTACTGAATATCACTAATTACTAGAGAATTGCATATCAAAACTACAATGAGGTATCACCTCATACCAGTTAGAATGGGCATCATCAGAAAATTTACAAACAACAAATGCTGGAGAGGGTGTGGAGAAAAAGGAACCCTCTTGTACTGTTGGTGGGAATGTAAATTGATACAGCCACTATGGAGAACAGTATGGAGGTTCCTTAAAGAACTAAAAATAGAATTACCATATGATCCAGAAATTCCACTACTGGGCATATACCCAGAGAAAACCATAATTCAAAAAGACACATGCAGGGCTTCCCTGGTGGCGCAGTGGTTGAGAGGCTGCCTGCTGATGCAGGGGACGGGTTCGTGCCCCGCTCTGGGAGGATCCCGCATGCCGCAGATCAGCTGGGCCTGTGAGCCATGGCCGCTGAGCCTGCCCATCCGGAGCCTGTGCTCCGCAATGGGAGAGGCCGCAACAATGAGAGGCCCGCATACCGCAGAAAAAAAATTTTTTTTAAAAGACACATGCACCCCAATGTTTATTGCAGCACTATTTACAATAGCCAGGTCATGGAAGCAACCTAAATGCCCATCGACAGACAAATGGATAAAGGAGATTTGGTACATATATACAATGGAATATTACTTAGCCATAAAAAGGAACGAAATTGAGTCATTTGTTGAGACATGGATGGACCTAGAGACTCTCATGCAGAATGAAGTAAGTCAGAAAGAGAAAAACAAATATCGTATATTAACGCATGTATATGGAACCTAGAAAAATGGTATAGATGAACCGGTTTGCAGGGCCAAAGTTGAGACACAGATGTAGAGAACAAACGTATGGACACCAAGGGGGGGAAAACCGTGGTGGAGTGGGGATGGTGGTGTGCTGAATTGGGCGATTGGGATTGACATATATACACTGATGTGTATAAAATTGATGACTAATAAGAACCTGCAGTAAAAAAAGAGGAACATACATATCTATAATTACCTTAAATGAAAAAGGACTAAATACTCCAATCGAAAGACACAGAGTGGCTGAATGGATACAGAAACAAGACCCATATATATGCTGTCTACAAGAGACCCACTTCAGATCTAGGGACACATACAGACTGAAAATGAGGGGAGGGAAAAAGTTATTCCATGAAAATCAGAAATCAAAAGAAAGCTGAAGTAGTGATACTCATGTCAGACAAAATAAAGACTGTTACAAGAGACAATGAAAGGGCATTACATAAAGATCAAGGGATAAATCTAAGAAGAAGATATAACAATTATAAACATATATGCACCCAATATAGGAGCACCTCAATATATATGGCCAATGCTAACAACCATAAAAGGAGAAATTGATAGTAACACCATAATTGTGGGGAACTTTAACTCCCCACTTACATCAATGGACAGATCATTCAGAAAGAAAATCAGGAAACACAGGCCTGAAATGACACATTAGATCAGATGAACTTAATTGATATTTATAGAGTGTTCCATCCAAAAGCCACAGAACACACATTCTGTTCAAGTGCACATGGAACTTTCTGTGGGATAGAGCACATGCTGAGCCACAAAGCAAAGCTCAGTAAATTTAAGGTAACTGAAATATCAAGCATCTTTTCTTACCACAATGCTATGAGATTAGAAACCAACTCTAAGGAAAAAAACTAAAAACAAAACAAAACCAAACACATGGAGGTTAAGTAATATGTTACTAAACAATCAATGGATCACTGAGGAAATCAAAGAGGAAATTAAAAAATACCTTGAGACAAATGAAAATGCAATACAATGATCCAAAAGTTTGGGGACATAGCAAAAGCAGTTCTAAGAGGAAAGTTTACAGCAATACAATCTTACCTCATGAAACAAGAAAAATCTCAAATAAACAACCTAACCTTATACCTAAAGCAACTAGAGAAAGAAGAACAACCAAACCTAAAGTTAGTAGAAGGAAAAATCATAAAGACCAGAGCAGAAATAAATGAAATAGAAACAAAGAAAACAATATTAAAGATCAATGAAACTAAAAGCTGGTTCTTTGAAAAGATAAAATTGATAAATCTTTAGGCAGATTCATCAAGAAAAAAAGGGAAAGGGCTCAAATCAATAAAATTAGAAATGAAAAAAGTTACAACCAACACCACAGAAATACAAAGGACTATAAGAGACTACTACTAGCAAACATATGCCAATAAAATGAACAAGCTAGGATAAAGGGACAAATTCTTAGACAGTTACAATCTCCCAAGACTGAATCAGAAAGAAATATATAATATGAAGAGATGGATCACAAGTACTGAAATTGAATCTGTGATTAAAACCCCCTCAACAAACAGATGACTTCACAGGTGAATTCTATCAAACATTTAGAGAAGAGTTAACACCTATCCTTCAGAAATTATTTCAAAAAAATTGCAGAGGAAGGAACAGTTCGAAACTCATTCTATGAGACCACCATTTCCCTGATACCAAAATCAAAGATACAACAAAAAAAGAAAATTACGGGCCAATATCATTGATGAACATAGATGTAAAAATCCTTAAAAAATTCTAGCAAACCAAATCCAATAATACATTAAAAGGATCATTTACAGTGATCAAGTGGCATTTATCCCAGGGATGCAAGGATTTTTCAATATCTGCAAATCAATCAGAGTGATATACCACTATGACAAATTGAAGAGTTAAAATCATATGATCATCTCAATAGATGCAGAAAAAGCTTTTGATAAAATTCAACCTTCATTTATGATTTAAAAAAAAAAAAAACTCTCCGGAAAGTTGGCATAGAGGGAACCTACCTCAACACAATAAAGGCCATATATGACAACCCCACAGCTAACATCATATTCAACAGTGAAAAGCTGAAAGCATTTCCTCTAAGATCAGGAACAGGATGAGGATGTCCACTCTTGCCACTTTCATTCAACATAGTTTTGGAAGTCCTAGCTGTGGCAGTTAGAGAAGAAAAGAAATAAATGGAATCTAAATTGGAAAAGAGCAAGCAACAATTTCACTGTTTGCAGATGAAATCATACTATACATAGACAATCCTAAAGATGCTACCAGAAAACTGCTAGAGCTCATCAATGAATTAAGTAAAGTTGAAGGATACAGAATTAATACACAGAAATATGTTGCATTTCTATGCACTAACAACGAAAGCTCGGAAAGAGAAATTAAGGTAACATTTACTATTGCATCAAAAAGAATAAAATACCTAGGAATCAACCTACCTAAGGAGGCAAAAGAGCTGTACACAGAAAACTATAAGATGCTGATGAAAAAAATAGAAGATGACACAAACAGATGGAAAGATATATCATGTTCTTGGATTGGGAGAATCAATACTGTCAAAATGACTATACTACCCAAGACAACCTACAGATTCAATGCAATTGCTGTAAAATTACCAATGACATTTTTCACAGAACCAGAAGAAAAAAATGTTTTAATTTGTTTGGAAACACAAAAGACCCTGAATATCTAAAGCAATCTTGAGAAAGAAAAAAGGAGCTGGAGGAATCAGCCTCCCTGATCTCAGACTCTACTCCAAAACAATAGTAATCAAAACAGTATGGTTCTGGCACAAAAACAGAAATTTAAATCATTTGAACAGGATAGAAAGCCCAGAAATAAACCCACGAACCTATCGTCAATTAATCTGTGACAAAGGAGGCAAAAATATACAATGGAGAAAAAATAGTCTCTTCAATAAGTGGTACTGGGAAAACTGTATATCTACATGTAAAAGAAGAATGAAATTAGAACATTCTCTGACATGACGTAAGAACCATGAACATTCTCTTACACCTAAATATAAGACCAGATTCTATAAAAGTATTAGAGGAAAACATAGGCACAACACTCTTTGACATAAGTTGCAGCAGTATCTTTTTGGATCCACCTCCTAGAGTAATGGAAATATAAACAAAAATAAACAAATTGGACCTAATTACACTTAAAAACTTTTCCACAGCAAAGGAAACCATGAACAAAACAAAAAGACAATCTACAGAAGGGGAGAAAGTGTTTACAAACGGTGTGACTTACGATTAATCTCAAAAATATGCAAACAGCTCATATAGCTCAATATCAAAAAAACAACCCAATCAAAAAATGGGCAGAAGACCTAAATAGACATTTCTCCAAAGAAGACATACAGATGGCCAAGAGGCACATGAAAAGATGCTCAACATCACTAATCATTAGGGAAATGCAAATCAAAACTACAATGAGGTATCTCACTGGCCAGAATGACCATCACCAAAAAGTCTATAAATAATAAATGCTGGAGAGGGTGTGGAGAAAAAGGAACCCTCCTACACTGTTGGTGGAAATGTAAATTGGTACAACCACTATGGAGAACAGTATGGAGGTTCCTTAACAAACTAAAAATAGAGCTACAATATGATCCTGCAATGCCACTCCTGGGTATATATCCAGAGAAAAACATAATTTGAAAAGATACATGCACCACAGTGTTCATAGCAGCACTATTTACAGTAGCCAGGACATGGAAGCAACCTAAATGTCCATCAACAGAGGAATGGATAAAGAAGATGTGGTACATATATACAATGGAATATTACTCAGCCACAAAAAAGAATGAAATAATGTCATCTGCAGCAACATGGATGGACCTAGAGATTATCATATTAAGTGAAGTAACCCAAAGATAAATATATGATATCATTTGTATGTGGAATCTTAAAAAAAAAAGATACAAACGAACTTGTTTACAAAGAGAAATAGCCTCACAGACATAGAAAATAAACTTATGGTAACCAAAGGGGAAAAGTGGCCGGGGGGAGGGATAAATTAGGTATTTGGGATTAATACATATACACTACTATATATAAAATAGATAACCAACAAGGACCTACTGTATAGCACAGGAAAGTCTGCTTAATACTCTGTAATAAGCTATATGGGAAAAGAACCTGAAAAAGAATGGGTATATGTATGTGTATAACTGAACCACTTTGCTGTATACCTGAAAGTAACACAACATTGTAAATTAGCTATACCTCAACATAAAATAAAAATTAAATTAATAAAGATAAAATGTATGAATGATAAAAAATAAAATGGATAAAAACTTTAAACATTATTAGTGGTAATCAGCATCTACATAAAGCACATCTCTTTGTGGTCCTCAAACAATTTTAAGAACGTAAAGAAGTCTTGAGACCAAAAAAGTTTGAGGATATCCCGTCCAAAGTTTTTCATATTTGACACTACCCATTTATTTTCATCTCTCTGAAATAAACTAAACCATGGGGGAAAATCAGTTTCACGTGTGTGCCTCTTATATTTTAAGCTGAGACTGTTGATCTGAGACAGTCTGAAGGTACTTGCACTTCATTTTTTATTCCATTAAGATGGTCTCCCGGTGGCACTAGAATGGAGGAAAAACCTTTTTACTCTGTCTACAATGGTAAATTTCAGTTTTCGATGACTTAGCATATCTACCATCTCTATTCCACAGTATTATGTGAATTTCTAAGTGCTGAAATTTAAAGGAATTTATGTTGATTGTTAGACTCTCAGAAGCAATATGAAAAGTCACTACACATTTACATGACTATGAACTGAGTTTTCAGGAAACTCCCAAAGGCACCAGATCCTAGAGACTTAAATCTTTTTTTATTTTATTTTTTTTATTTTTATTTTTTTATTTATTTATTTTTTTTCAGTACGCGGGCCTCTCACTGTTGTGGCCTCTCCTCTCCCATTGCGGAGCACAGGCTCCGGACGCGCAGGCTCAGCGGCCATGGCTCACGGGCCCAGCCGCTCCGCGGCATGTGGCATCTTCCCGGACCGGGGCACGAACCCGTGTCCCCTGCATCGGCAGGCGGACTCTCAAGCACTGCGCCACCAGGGAAGCCCGAGACTTAAATCTTAATGGTAAATTTCTCTACAGTGACAGACATGAAAACAGTGTAGCAATAAAATACGAGATCTGCCCAGATTGAAGTCTGTTCACTTGAATGTAGGGCACTGTGTGCATTGCTTTGACTTATTATGGGAAGAATTCATGGCCATGAATTCGTTGACTGCTATAGAGAGAGCTGACAGCTGCGGATGGATCTCCTTGTTGGTAATAGCCCAAAGTGCAAAGGAGGTACCCAGTACATTTTTAAAAAGACATGGGCTATTTCAGCAGAAAAGAGTATAAGACTTGTCTCCTTTTAGGATATATTTACCATTAAAATAATGCAATGGAATTACCCCAAAACTGTCTGCCACCTGCTCTATCTTGTAGGGTAAATCTGTTACTTTTCTTTTTCCAGTCAGAGTTTAAGAAAAATACAAAACAGTACATCCTAACCACTGTGATCCTCCTCCCATTGAGTCTTGTTATATAGAGCATGGTATTGAGAGAGACTCAGCTAAACAACAAAAACACATTTAATGTTTTTACAATATTTTTTTGCCACAGAACAGATTGCAATTTACAACCTTGCCATTCTGTCAAATGCTATGACACTTCACAATGCCACCTAAATGCAAAACTGGCCAGGTTTAACATAACACGAGATTGCAAATGTCACTGGAAAGAGATGATGAATGGCTGCGGGATATTTATAGACACTATATAGATATGTTGGCTAAACTGCTTGAAGGAAATCTGTTAAAACCGATTATTTCAATGGCTTTTTGTGTTGCAGGCATCTGAGGTCCTAAGGTCTCCTAGGGTAGCATGGTTTCTCTTGCTCCAGACTTTTCTCCAGTAATCACTCTGCTTGCATCAGTGTTGCTCTGTGCCCCAAAGCAAGACAGTAACTCACATCAAGGCCGACGAGGGCACTACAGAGAACTTAGCCTCTGCTTCTAGGTGACCTGCCCAGAAATTCTCGCTTTCCTCTCACGTCTGGGTCTAGAAGATTGCTGGGCCTGCCTGATGCCTTAATCATCTGCCTCCTTCTGAAGCGTCTTCCAAGAGGCAGAGTCACATTTAGGATGTGGAGTCTTCAAATGACCTTGGCATTAAATGATATACTCATTCTATGTCATTTTTCAGGTCTTGATGTTAACAAAGAACAATATTCAGGGTAGAATAGTCTCAAGTTTTCCTCTGAGACATAATGTGATAAGCAACAAAGCTCACTACAGTTCACACCTCCTAGTTTGAAGGTGGGAGTTCTTCATACAGAATTTAGGGTTATGACAGTAATAGCCAGGCCTTATATCATGATTATTATGTGTCAGGCCCTGTTCTCATTTAATCCTTATAACATACACATGGGGTAGCCTCACTGTTATATTCATTTTAAACATGATGAAACACACACCAAGAAACTAAATAACCTTACCAAGGCCACACAGATAATAAGTACAAGATTCAGGATTCAAAGTCAGACTGGCAAAGAGTTCATGCTTTTAATTATGATGCTATATTGCCTTGCCAATAAATAATATAATACTCAAAAGCAATGCCGCATTTGTAATACCATATGTAGTGACTAATCTCATCTTCTGACCTAACGGTCCTTTGAATGGATGCTAATGCTGTGCTAGAGGCCTTGAGATAGCACAAACTGAAGTGTGGGCAGACGTATCAGTCAGAGCAGGCTAGGTTATGTTGGGGTAACACACAGCCTCTTATCTTAATGGTTTAAGGCAGCAGAGATTTATTTGCCACTCTTGTTTCCTGTCCATCACAGGCTAGCTCGGGCCTCTGCTCCACATGGCCACTGTCCTCACACCAAAAGCCAGGATGCCCTAGGACTTGGTACCCACTCCATTGTAGCCTGGTTGCAGGGAGAAAGGATGTGACAAAACATTTGCCAACCATTAAAGCTTCTGCCTGCAGCCGATCTATGTCATTTTCCCTCATATTTTATTGGCCTAAGAGAATCACATTACCTAACTAACTCTGAGAGGAAGTACAGTCCTCTCATGTGCCCTGAAGGAGAGAAAGTTGGGCTATATACAAAGGGTCCTAAGGACTACCACAGCATCGTTACCATGTTGAGGCAGGGTTAGTTGAGACAGCATGAGATGGTGTCTCACCAAGGGCTGGGAACGTTGAACCATGACACCTGAGAGTCTTAGTTTTACTTGTCACTTCTTTGTGACAATGTTTATGACTACTCAACACTAGGTTAGAAGTCCTGCTATACACTCATAACACCTGCTGCTTCTTTCACATCACTCATCATATTTGCAATTACGTATTCTCTTCTGCATAAGATTTTATATAAGCTCCATAGAGGCAGAGAATAAGTCTGTATTGGTCATTGCTGTATTCAACCATCTTCCACCCCACCCTGATACTCCCTGATTCAAATCAGCTCAATATATATTAAACCAGAAAATATGTATTAAGCTAGGAAGAGTAAATAAGGAAAACAATCTGTACCTGGCATCCACTGGCTTTTTGAGCCAGTTTCACTTAAGTATCTCACATTATCAAACAGAACTATCCTCTCAGTTAGCAAGTCTATACCCTAGCACAATTTTTGAGGCAAACAGAAGGTTCTCTCCTTCCTGCCCACCACCGCTTAGGGCATCTTAAATAGGAGACCACGTTTCTCATTCCAAAAAAAGAGCTTAAAGGAATAAAAATGCAAATATCTGAATGAGTTGCCCCATCAACATGAATTACAGTCAAAGTAATTATTTTCCTGGTTTGATCGGGATAGAGACTAGAAAGCTAGAAGACTAGCCTTTTTAAAGGGAAGGGAAGACCAATGAAAGGAAAAAAAAAAAAACTGGAGTAGAAAGAAGAGTCTGGAGGTGAGATGACTAATTTGAAATTTAAATGTAACCATAAGCCTCAGCTTATATTTAACTATTCAACTGAGATCTTCTGTTACATCTTGATTATGCTTTTCATGCCCACAGTGATCTGAATACCTTCATGGTATTCATGCTCATACATCATGAACTGTACGAACTTGATGCAAAGACATATAAGTAATATGTTTGGCCATCTTTAAATAGCATCATCACCTGTTGCTTCCCCCCATCCAACAGCTGTCACCATCATAAACTGCATAGAGAAAGGTTCAGATTTAGACTATGTTCAACTGGGAGAGAAGAGTTAATACATTTTGAAGCACAAGCATAACACAATGTCTTTTTTGTTTGATCTAAACAGCAATGCATTCTATGTCATGTAATACACAGGTTACTGGGTCATGTGCAAATTTGGGGTAATTACTAATATTTAAACTCACATTTCTATGTTAATTTAAAATCACAGCACCTTCATTTTTCATCAGAATGAGTCACTTTAGAATTCTAATAGTATTAAGTCAAAGTGATGCACCGTTAATAACAGAGGGAAAGGCCTTTCTAGTAAGAAAGCCTTTTCTTTAAACCAATTGTACATAAAAGAACAATGTAGGAAGCTTTTAGTTTTCTTAAAGCAGTCAGGCATCATAAATTATGCTTCATGTCTGACCTCAAATAGAGCAGGATTATCTCTGAGGAGAAGCAAAGTAAACATTAAAAAGCTCAGGTTACACAGAATCCTGCAGAAAGTCCCAAGGTGGGAAATAATCACTGATAGCACTCCTAAATTCTTCTCTTTTCCTCTCAGGATTCATACTGTCTTTAGGGACAGTACTAATTTGTTTAAAAAACTCAGTGTAGTAGTTTGGGGGCTTTTGTTTTGTTCTGTCTCGTTTTCCTTAATCAGCACAGTTACGCAGTTACTTGAATCAAAAGGAAGCCTTTGTCCACAAACACAATCGGAAAAGTAGGATTACCCTGAAAAAGGAAAATTGTGCCTTTTCAGTGTGGAATTCTAAAGCAAAATGTAACCCAAAGAGATTTTTCCAGGGAAAGTCAAGCCATCTTTAGAAAAATTTCTACTCCTTTGTATCCTGGATATTAAATTCTTACATGTTAAGTCCACATTTTCACTATGTACTGTTTGATGAATGAAGGAATAGAGACATTTCTCCGTAATGGGACTGTTCTCACCATGATTTATTGCAGCCAATCTATAACAGCACAAGAAAAATCATCAATATTTGCTTATGTTCATTGTATGTAAGAATCTTATGCATCTTATTGTGTAATAATACGTGTGTGGTATCAGTGTCTGAAACAATAGTAGCCAGATCTTTGTTCTGGTGTTTATAAAAGCTAATTATTAATTCATTAAGACAGTTTTGGGCTTCTCTGGTGGCCCAGTGGTTAAGAATCTGCCTGCCAGTGCAGGGGACACGGGTCCAAACCCTGGTCCGGGAAGTTCCCACATGCCGGGGAGCAACAAAGCCCATGCGCGACAACTACTAAGCCTGCGCTCTAGAGCCCGCGAGCCACAACTACCGAAGCCCACGTGCCTAGAGCCATGCTCTGCAACGAGAGAAGCCACCGCAATGAGAAGCCTGTGCACCGCAATGAAGAGCTGCAACTAGAGAAAGCCCACATGCAGCAACGAAGACCCAGCGCAGCCAAAAATAAATAAATAAAATAAATAAATTTTAAAAAAAGACAGTTTTATATCATGCAAGATACTCTGAAATAAGGGTAAAGAAAAAAGAATTTTCAAACATATATAAACATATTTTCAAAATCATTTCTTGATCATATACTTCTTTAAATTACAAATTGAACAGCCAAGATTTGGTTGATTAAATGGGGATGTTTCTTTGTTTTAAAATGGAAACATTCTTGGTGGAGTGGAAAGAACACTTGATTTAGAACCTGAAAGCTGGATTCATAACCCCAGCCTTACCAGTTACCAGGGACAAGACCTTAACACACTATGAAACTTTATAAATTAAAGTTTCTTCCTCTGTAAAACATATAACCTCTAACTCATGGAGTTTTGTATAGGTTAATTTTACATTAACTGTACCCTGTCTATACCTCGAGAGTTTGCAGTGGCTAAGAAGGACATACATGGAATGTATCAATATGGCTTCCTAAGAAAAAATATGGAAATGATTAAGCATCACATTGGTCTCTGAATTTCCTGCAAGTCAGGATAAAAGTAGAGATGGGAAGAAATACACAGACCAATTAATAGAAAGAGGAGGAAGTAGGGTAAAAGTTGGCTAATTTCAGATACAGATGTTTTCCTATCATTAGATTCTACATTTTCACATACCAAACTCAGTAATATAATGGACAAAATAATTGAAGCAAAATTGGGAGAAATTTTTATATGATTTTGCTATTGATAAAAGCCAAGGGCACCATTTAAACACTCACCAAAGGTCAAACTGAATGTGATTCAACTAGTTGGTGCTTTAACTTAACACATAGATAAAAGACTAGAGGTATGGTGACACAACCTTCACTTTCCTTTCTTGGTCTGGTTTTGACAGGAGCTAAATAGAAGATAATTTTTGTTCTTTTGTTCCTTTCCTTCCTTTAGTGAGAACAGATTGGGTCATATAGATTTATAATTTGGAAAGCAGGTTAGACAGGGTTGTGTGAATTATCAAGTGTAATATTAATTTTTTGAACACCTTAATATATTTTTTATCTTGTAACTTATTTGCCTTCTATTCAACCAGGATCATTCATTTGCCTTTGGGAAAATTAGGATAAGTGAAACAGAAACGCAAAAGGAAACAAAGGGTCAGAAGTAAGAGTTTGATATACAAAGGATATAAAAAAGAGAATTCTTGAGTCACAGTCATCCATAGTTTTGGATCCATGATTTAGGGAAAGAGAAATATGATTTTCTATTTTTGTTTGTATAACCTATTAGAATTTTACAAGGCAAAGGCAGAGTGTATATCATAGAATTTTACTGCCTGTCAACGGTAGAGAGAACTTTGGTAAGTCCTTGTCACATAGTATAGAAGGATAAGGTCCACTTATTCAGCTCTGGGGGTTGTAAGACATAGGACAGACAGGCTATTGGTAGTGTCCAAAGCTCCAGAGGCAATAAGTGTTTAACAAGCTTAATGGAAAGCTAAAAGCAGGGGAGACTCTTGCCATGTTCTCTTTGGCATCCAAGGACCAGCTACCATTACACCTGAGGTACCTAACCCTGCACCAACAGCTTGTGCACAGTGCAGAAGTGATCTAGAGGTTCCTCTGTAATGCCCAAACCCTAGAAAGAAGCTGAGATTCCAGGTGGGGAAATGCTAGGGGCTTCACAAGAGAAGTCATCCTGGGTACGAAGGTTTTACTGCCAGATGTCCAAGGAGTCTAAGAAGAATCAGACCCAAGGGGTGCAGGTAACAAGAGGTGATGGCCAAAGTCCCTGAAGGCAGAGGCTAAGCTGAGTTACATCAGCTTGATGGTTTCAACAGTAGAGGCCGGCAGGATGCATGGAAAGACCACACTTTGGCCTCACAGATGAGACCAGCACATGGACCAGCACAAAACTAGAGACGCCCCTCTTGCCCGCCTGTATACCTGAGAACTTTGCACTGTTTCTCACTGAAGTGCAGAAATCATCTTGGAAAGAGGGAAAAAGAAAAGGGAAACAGTGCTGGTTCTGAGTTGAACCTTGAATCGACCAAAATTGTACCAAATTTAAACTATTTTTAAACACAAAAGAGATACCATTAACTGGCAAGTTTAAATTAAGTGTCTGCTTTCCACTGTGGTGAGAGGCTCATGAGGAAAAATTAGTATCAGCTACGGAAAATAATAAGCGTACATTTTCTTACAACATCTGTGTTGGCTGGATAACTCTGAGAACTCAATGTGATCTCAATTCTGGTGCTCCTCTGTGCACAAACGCACAGCCAGGCTACTTGGAGGCAGCCTTGGGTCCTTCTCCAGGAGAAAGTTTACATTGATTTGGGCTCTTAGATAAACATTTGACTGAAAATGCCATGCTCACACTAGAGAACGCAGCAGAAATGCTTGTGGCTTAAAGCACCTTCACACTGGGACAACGATCCCCACACTGGTAGCTGAAAAGCTTCAGCAGGGCGTCTATGAAATGTCTGGCCCAGAGCAGCACTGACTCTCAGTGTGCCTGCCAGGAGGAGTTAGCTATGAAATGTATGCCCAGGAAAGAGAATGAGTTCACTTGCTTGATAGAGGGATTTGGAACTGACCAACTGAATTTTGCAGAAAGTTTAGCACAGACAATAATTTTAGTTTTTGACATAATTAAAGTTGAGCTATTCTTTCTGTCTGTAGCTATATACCAAGATGAACTGCCTCTGGGGTATCCTCCTGGGTTCATGATAGTAAAATTTTGTCATTGGCCTAAAGGAGAACACTCATCTTTCCATTTTCCTGTTGTAAAAGGGCATACTCCAGTCTCATAAAAAATACCAGTTTATTTATTAAGTATGTGATAAAGAGAAGATGGGCTTCTGATCATTTACTGGAATAATGTTTTAAGAAGTACTTGTCAAGTTATGGCCCCCTCCCCAGCCTCCTGCAGAAAAATAATGCTTGCTGAATCTAAATACTTTCTACTAGGTAAAACCTTTGGAGTTGGACAGACTAGTGATAAAATTCATCCTGCTGTATGACATTGGTCAAGCTACCTCTCTGATGCAACTGCAGCCGAAAAAAAGGGGCTAATGTTCCCAAATATGTACTTCACTGGATTTCTGTGAAGATCAAGTGAGATAAGTACATAAAACCCCTGAGTGTTTGGCACATAGTAGAAATTCAATAAATGTTAGTCCTGTCCCTCTCATTATAACTTAGGGATCATAACATAATCCTGGCCAAAATTCTGACAACAAATCTGAAATCATTTGAGGTTCTGCCCAATAACGACTCATTGCTGAATTTCAAAATATTTTGCCAAAGGAATTCTGATTTTAAAGTTTCCCCTCCACTTGTTATTAAACATTTTTGAGCACAAAGAAAGGACCAGGAACTATATAGACATTCCTGTTTCCTTAAAAAACTCCAGAAGAAAGCTTTTGTTTTTGTCTTTCAATCAAGGAGAGGAAAGGAACTGGATTTTTTTAATCTTCCTGTTTGCCTTCTAAAGTACAGTCTTTAATTGAGAAACTTGAAGTAAATGACGATGAAATATAAACTTATTCAAATAATGGCACCAAAGCAGCATTTCTTTTAAATTGTTATGAATTCCTGGTTGCATAAATACATGTCGGGACCAAGTGTTATGCCTAAATTTAAACCACTGAGATGTTTAGGCTCTGATCTGTAGCTTGGGAAATAAGTAATCTTTTTTTTCAAAATCTGCTTCTGAGAACCTCTTTCCTTTTGTTGGCCAAGTGAGCATCAGTAGTTTTTCCCCCTGAATATTCAACTCAATGGCTTCACTGGCTTGGCCACACTAGCTGTGTGATATTGGGAAACACGTTTAACCCTTTGGGGTAATTTTTATTCCTTTATATAAAGGGATATGCCAGATTGGATGGGCTTCCATGTTTCTCCCACATCTAAAATACTGTAAATCTATGTAGACCTCTCTATGTGTAGAAAGAAGTGGTCTGAGTTGGCAACTGACTTAGATTAAAAAGGACATGAGTTAAAGATTGCTCCAACTTCTCTAACTTTGGATATCAGAGAAGCGCTTGCCTGACTCATTCTGATTTAAGGGCTTGCTAGGCGGCCAGCGTTTGCCGGACTCTAGGAATCCAAGGCAAACAGTTTCCACCCTCGCGGCTTTGAAGTTTAGCTGAGAGAGGCAGATATAAAACTAGTGTAACCTACAGTACATATAGGATCCAGTTAGAGTAGGGGAGAGAGAGAGAGAGAGAGAGAGAGAATAATGCCAGTAGTATCACTAGCAAATAACTGAAATTGGAGTTTCTGCAGATCAGGATGTGTTTCTTTGAGGAAATTCCCTCCTTCCAGAGCTATTAATATTGTTTTCAGGTCAGAACCGAGTTCAGTGAGCAGAGGGTAGGTATATCTGAGACTTCTGCTCAGTATGCTGTTGAGCAACGGGTCGCGCTCAGTTTCTGACCATCATCAACTGGAAACGAACTTCATTAACCACTGAGTAATTACTAACACTCCCATGAATAATGGTCATGGTAATTTTAGAAACATCCATTTAGCTGACACATCAAAGGTGACCCAACATGTCTCACAAAGTAATGACTCTGACCAGTGAAAAATTAAACCACACCTTCTCATCAGTTTGTTTGCAGATCAGTTAATGGAGTCTGCTACAGAATAGGTTTTATTTTTACTTTTCTGGCTTCATTTATATGACTTTGACTGGGATAGAGGAGAGGTTTTCAGATAGAATATTGGCAATGACGCTGTCAGTGATTCTCAAACTTGTTATTCTGGTGACTTTGTGGAAGCTCACCATGATCCCCCAAGCCAAATATCACATTCACCTGACAGAAACTTGGGTGTGATGTCTGTGACTTTGAAAATACTTTTTTTTTTGCTTGCTTCGACTGTTTAGAAAGTAATTGTGTTCTCACCTGAGACATGGTCTTGAAATACTGAAATCTGGTAGAAAAGGATGACGAGGAAAAAAAGATAGGGTGTCAGAGACTAAGACAATAGGGGGTCAACAGACAAGGTCAAGGGATAAAAGCTTAGAGAAGGTGGTAGCACTGCCGATGTGGACTCTAAAAAGAAAGGAAAGATCCTGATACAAACTTCAGTTACACAGTCCTCAACTAAATTATGTAAATGCAGTTCATAGCCATAAACAAAACCAATTTTTTCCCCTATGACAACGGGCTGATAAGACTAACACCATCTTATCCTTTTTATTCCCTTATCTAGTTTAATTCCATGGCTCACCATTACAACCCTGAAACACTGACTTACAAATACCTTCACCTCCCTTGCCCACTTCCTTCTCAATTATAGTCACCTGGAAAAACCTCAGTTCTAGGTTAAGCAAACTTATCTGCCTACTCTATGCCTGCATCAGACAACCATGCTGTGACATTTTATATTGATGACCACAAATCCCAAAATGGCAATCCATGATACTCTGAGATTCTACTTTAATTCTTTAATGTATCAGGCTTCATGCTCTCTCCTCAATCCTCCCTCACTTTCCTCTGTCACTTTTAGCTAATGATCTTGCCTAATATGTCATTAACACCACCAAGAAACAGGAACGTTCTTACTTTCTACCAGAATCAAAATCTGTTTGAATCTGAACCGATGTTTTCTCTTTCATTCTTTTATAATGAATAGTGGCCCAGTTTCTATCAAAGGCCAAACCGTCCACCTGTGCTTCGAAGCTCATCACCATTTCCTTCTCAAGGACTTTATTCCTAAGTTTTATTACTCCTGCATAGTCAATTTCTTGCTTGCTTTTGGATCAAAAAGATACATATAAAAACTTTTTTATCTTTCATCTTAAAAGTCATCCTTTTAAGAGGCTAGAAGCAATGAAACTCTGGTAACAATGAGCACACCTAGGGCCAGATGGGAGTTTCTAAATACCGTTCTTCAATAAAAAGAACCAGGACTCCTTGGAAAGCTGGTTGATTTCAAGGCTGAATTAGCAAAAATACATGATGAACATCTTGTGGTGCCAGAAAATAAGGAAATGTACACACATACAAGTACACACACATACACACGCAGAAAAGAAATGTTAAGTGAAAGAAAAATGAGAAGAATTGGGACAAATATTAAGGTCATAGGAGGCAACCTGAAAAAGCCTTCAATGGCTAAAGTTAAAACAACCCGGGCAACAGAATAAATGATAGCATTGGATTAAAAAATACAATAAACATCCAAAAGTTCATACTGACATAAATAAATAACAGAATAACTAATGAGCTACCTAAATAAAGGGGAAGAAGTGACATCGCTTTCCTACAGAATTCCAAGTAATAAATATAGGATGAATGAGGAAAATAAAAAGTACCATTAGAATGCCTCAGTAATACCCGCCACAGGCAGGATCCACCAATGGAGCCAAAATTTATAAGCAAGAGTTTAAGGAGAAACAGGATCCTTGCACGGGCTCAAAGTATCTCCCCCCATTTAGTAATTACAAAGGGAAAAATAGTAACTTTACAGAGGTAAACCATGGAAGACACCACCCTACCCAAGTAATCATGCTCAAAATAACCAGAGATACAGTTTGACATAATGTATACCCTGGCTTGAAGCACTGAGAAGGGCGTACTGCTTCTGTGGTATCCTTTTCAATAATACATACCCTCAATCTAATCATGAGAAAACATCAGACAAACCCAAAGTGAGGGACGTTCCACAAAATACAACTTGTACTCTTAAAAAATGTCAAGGTCATGAAAGGCAAGGGAAGACTGAAGGCCTGTCACAGATTGGAGGAGACTAAGGAAGCATGACAACTAAATGCAAAGTGGGATCTTGGATTTGATCCTGGAAAAGAAAGCCATTCATCAAAACACTCAATATATTCTGTACTTTAGTTAATAGTATTGCACCAAGGGTAATTTTTTTGGTTTTGATAAATGCTCTCTCGTTATATCAGATATTAACATAAGAGGAAGATGGGCGAAGGGCATATCGGAACTCTGTACTACTTTCGTAATTCTTCTGTAAGTCTAAAATTATCTCAACATAAAAAAGAGAAAATTAAAAAGCCACCCTTGACCTAATATCTCCTTCCAGTTACCACACAGCAAAGCTTCTTGAAAGAGTGGCCTGTGGCTGCTGACTCTATCTTCTCACCTTCAGCCAGACTTTGGATGGACCCATTGCCAAAAACTGTCATCATTCAGTTCCACGTGGGCAAAACTGATGGGGCCTTCTTTACCCTAATCTACCTCCAATCTCTCAGCTGCAGTAGTTTACAAAGTTGATAGCATTATCATCTCTGGGCTTCTATGTCATCACACACCCCTGGTTTCCTATGTCATTTGCTCTGTTCTCCTCCATCTCCTCTGATTCATTCTCTTCCTCAAACTCCAAAATTTATTCCTTGGCTGTCATCTTTTCTCTGTACTCCCTCCCTCATGATTTATCCACTTTCATGGTTAGAAGAGCTATAAACATGGTTACAACCCTGACCTTTCCTCTCCCTATCTGAAGGTGACAATCTTTGACTGCCTGAAGGATCCTGGTTTTCTTTTTCAGCAGTGAGGGCTGGATGAGGACAGAGTGGGCACCTGAGTTTTGTGGCTGTATCTCCGGAATATTCAACAAGTTCCCTTTTCAGTAAAAGGGAAGGCAAGATCTGATCCATTCAGTATTTTCTAGGGTGAATATCATATGCTATTGGAAGAACTTAATTACATTCTCTGCCCAGTCCAATCCCATTATTGCTTCCTGTCACTGTATTTGTAATTCAAAGAAAATTTTCCTTCCTAATATATTATACCTAGGAGGCCACACATAATACAAGCACAGCTTAGTATGATTCATATACAAATGAATTTCTGTTTCAGGGATGAGATTATTTCTATTTTATTCCCCAAATGATGATTCACAGGTATAATATAGACTGGACTGGATCAATTCCTTGGCATATTTTGCTTAGGAAACATGGCAATATGTTAATATCCTCTGCTTCCATAAGAAAGAGGAAATATCACATGGTTAGCATCCTGGGCCTTTAAGCGTTCATGTACTGCTGAATCCAAGAAATATTAGGAGACTTGTAACATTATCAGAAAGAAATCTGTGGTTTTTCACTGACCTAAGTGGCTATCAGTTTGCTTGTACTGATGTGTGTTGAGAAAGCGTGGGGAGAGGGGGTGTGGAAAGAGAATGGGAAGCAATTAACTAAGCCCCTATGCTTTAGCTCAGGCAACAGTGTTAGGCTGGTAGCACGATAAAGGAAAAGAGAGGGACAGGGCCTATAGATACCCTGGACTTTACTCTTACCATCTGAGATCAAGTACCCAAACTGATTTCTGCCCCTCACTTGATTCTTAAAGAAAATTTTTGAAATACATTTTCAGGAGACAAAAACATATAACAGGAAAGTTGGTAAACAAATAGTATACTACTGGGGTTTAAGTACAATTTTTAAACAGCTGCCTCTGTGTATTACAAATGTTAGTTTTAGGCTCCAGCTGTTCCAAATAGGTTTGTTCCTAAGCTACTGGCTGAACAAATGCAAAGGATAATTGTTCTGCTAATAACAATGATAATTGTTCTGATGTTAAGATAATTTCCATATGTATTTATAGTTGAATGGTCTTGTAAATATTATTACATATCTAAAATGTTACGGTAAAATATAACTTAGAATACTTCATGATATTAAATTAGTTTGTGTATATTAGACATTTCCATCAAAAAGCAATAGAATGCCCTCTTCCCACTTTACTTGAACTACTAATAAATGAAGGATTTTAGCAAAGACAAAAAACAAAAACAAAAAAACTGGTCATATTCTAACAACTTATGGTACCTTGTCCAAATGCATTTTAGGCATTTCTCTTAACACCATTTGCAATGAATAACCATTTCTTACTTTGTTTCTCTTTAAAATGAAAAAAACCCTTTTCTTCAAATAATTCTAGAAAGAACCATATTATCTGTGTCCAAACGAAAATGTGAAACAAAATCTTGTTGTTCATATACAATAGTTTTATGACTTGCCAGTGATTCATTTATATTCAGATATTCTGTGTGCTGAGTTCATCTGACTTGTCCAGCAGAAAAGGAAAGGCTTTTGTGCACTTCATGTTCAAAAACTTCAGTGCTCCACATGCCCGCTCTGTGATGCTGAGAATGTGCCTTTGGGTGCTTTTGAAATGAGTTATCCACTTTCTCTTTGCTCACTTCTCCATCTGGAATGTTCTTCTCCTACTCACTATTGCCTCCCCTGTCTCCATGTCCACTTTCTCAACCCAAAGCACTTCTTTAAAGCCCAGTTTAAACACTTCCTGCTCATTGATGACTTACTTGAATTCTTAAGCCACAATGAGTTCCTCTATTCTACTCGTAATCAGAATTAGGCTGCAAATGTCTTGAGGATGTGCTATGGTCTGAATGTTTGTGCCCCTATCAAACTCAAGCCTAATCCCGAAATGTGATGGTTTTTGGAGGTGGGGCTTTTGGGAGGTGAGTGGGTCATGAGGGTGGAGCCCTCCTAAATGAGTGCCTTTGATAAGAAGAAACACCAGAGACCTTCCACTCTCTGCTGTCTGCCATGTGAGAACACAAGGAGAAGACTAACACTGCACACCAGGAACCAGGTTCTCAGCAGACACCACATCTGCCAGCACTTTGATCTTTGGATTTCATAACTATGAAATATAAATGTATGTTGTTTAAACCACCCAACTAGGCTCTATTTGTTATAGCAGCCTGAACTGCCTAACACAGGATAGAGTCATATTTACTTCTGTTGCACCTCCCAACAGGTTCAATAAAAAAAAGACACACTTAAATTACATTAGGTGATATAGGATGGATACACACACACACACACACACACACACACACACACACACACACACACA